>NW_013550615.1:3579283-3657560 GCF_000835455.1 Fonsecaea pedrosoi CBS 271.37 | reverse complement strand
GAGGTTGATGTCGAGGAGGTTGATGTCGAGGAGGTTGATGTCGAGGAGGTTGATGTCGAGGAGGTTGATGTCGAGGAGGTTGATGTCGAGGAGGTGTGTCAGGCTGTGGTGACAAACAGCCGGTCGAAGAGAACTGGTTGGTTGCCTCCAAAATCACCATCTGCTGCAAGCTGTTCTGGTCTGCTGCCGGTGCTTGATGTGTTCGAAAGCCGCCCTGGCCAAGTTCGGTGGCTCGGATGCTATCCTGACCTGCAACGTCGAGTATCCTGGGCGCCTCAGGAACCGTTTGTCGCCAATGCAACTAGAAGAATCCAGTGAAATCACTGGCTAGTGCGGGAGCGTTTGTCAAGAAGGTATCTCCGCCAGTCCCATAACCTGTGAACAGGCCGTTGTCGACGGCGTTCCACCCAGTGCCAATGCCCTGTTGGAAGCCGCCAGTGGCCGGCAGGGCCGCTGGGTATTGAGGCCCTGCACCCGGTGCCTGTTGGGGTACGTCTTGTCCCCAGTACCCGTCGAATTGCGGGAAATTGGCGGCGAACCACACCGGATCGGTGGGATCGCCCAGTGCCAAGTCGATGCCTTGCTGGGAGGCATCCACGCCCATCGTGGGCGTGACAGCAGGCCCTTGAGCCAGGGCGGAGGCGTCTTGGGGCAGTTGCTGCTGCCCGGAGGTCTGTGGCGTCCCGTTGTCTGGGACCTGGCCACTCTGAACGAGTCCAGCCCTGATGGGTGCTGGGAACTCGCCTGCCCAAGCAATGGGCTTGTGAGGGCACGATCTGACGTGCCGCTTCACATTGTCGACACGGTTGCTGGTGTGGTTGCAACCGAGCTGGTGCCATGCGCACCTGTAAAGGCCGGCGTTGCCGGAGCAGGTCTTTCTGTGCCTGCGGAAGTTGGACTTGTCTGTGAAGACCTTTTGACAGGCATCACAGACCGAGCGCTCTCCGAGATGAACGCTCGCCAGATGGCCATTGAGAGTGCTTCTGGCTGTGAAGCTCTTGTCACACTCTGTGCAGCTGTACTTGCCGGACATCTTGACTGCTCTAGCGGTTGAACGTGTAGAGGTCTGTGGTGGGAAGTCCGAGGTGTTGGTGAGGACGCCTGGTATATTGTAGGCGCTTCAGCAATAGTCAGCATTCCAGTAGCAGGGAGGAAGAGACCAGACTCAAAGTGTACCTTTGTTGTGTGGGAGGTCGTTGTCTTCAAGACAACGGAGAGTGCAGGGTGATTGAGGTTGGAGTTCAGTGTCAGATTGAATGTGGCTTTCGAATCTGATATTCTCAGAGGTTCGGGCTGTGGCGAAGTGCTGTATGGGTTCTGGGAAAAGGGGGGACATAGGACAAGGAAAACAGCGCGGTATTTGTACTAGGGGGCAAGTGCAACCAAATGAACAACATTTTGTCGAGCCAGGCGGTTCCTCTGTCTCGAACTCAAAGATGCTGTAAAAGACCAGACATTGTCGGGTTCCAATAAAGTTTTGACCAGAACGAGAGAGAGAGAGAGAGAGAGAGAGAGAGAGAAAACAGCAGAAGGGACGAGTGGTGGAGCGATGGATGGACTGTGTTTTGATTTTACCACTCTCGACTGAGCGGTATGAAAGGAACTCATGTGAAGGAAACGTGGATGGATGTAACAGTGGCCGAAAGTGGCTCAGGTCGGGAAGCCAGAGTAACATTGTCCATTCAAATATCAAAACAAGCATCTGGCTACTCTCTGGTTGTCTTCCAAGCACTCGACGCATGGACACTTACCTGCTCAATTAGCCGGCGAGGGGTCGACAGCGTGCATTTAAACTTTTCTGTATTTCTTTGGTTCAGCAGGACGGAAGCAGCATAGGGCAATGAGAAATATTCAGCGCGACGCGTGATAGATTGTGGAGCTCACTCCTCAAATGCCCAAGCTCCAGCCATTGTCAAGGGATTGTGGGCAACAAGGTCGTTTTGCGGCCACTGTCGAGATGTTGACCCAGACCTTGTGATGGGGCAAGACGCATAGGGCGAGGTCTGCTTTGGCAAGCCAAAACGCGTTCATTCAGAGCAAGACGCGTCGCAGCCTGAGAAGTGCCCATCACCGAGGCCCGGCTCAAGCCACGTCGACCACGACACAGAACAGAGCGAGCAAGGACATGGTGGGTGACCTGGGTCTTCATTGGTCGAGTTCCAGACTTGTTGCTGGCAGCAGAGGTGCTACTGATCATACCGCCATTTCAGATACTTGTGGTTCAGATGGGGCCTCTGAAAGAGTGCGGTGCGCTCTTGAAATGGTAATTTTTCTTTCATGGTTCTTCATTCGCGTCGTATTTCCCGAGCCTGGCTCGTATTGAAAGTGGAGCCGTATTTTTTCTTTCCTAGCCCCCTGAAAATGCGCGAAAATTCTGCGAAAAATGGGTTTTACTTGATGTTTTGATAATATCCGGGCACATCAGTGAGGGAGGCAAGCATGTCTTGGTCACGCTGTCTGCAATGGTGTTAATTAGTTGATTGATAGATGAAGTTGGATGGTTCTGGTGAGGTTGGAATTAGGTGCTTCGTATTATTTTCAGTGTGCGGCGCCGTAGTCGCAGCCTTGCACGTGCTCGACCACGGCAGCTAGATCAGGTTTAGCACACCGTAGCATGGATCCGCTTCTGACAAAGTGTGTGCGTGTCTGGGCACTGGGTGGTTTGCGTACGTGCCCAGCTGCGTTCCTTGGTCCCTTGGTTCCCCCCCAAATCCTCCCGAAACCGAACGGCGCATTGTGCAAACAAAGGTCCAAAGTCAAAACCCCCACCACACACCATGCACCGCCTCTCTTCCATCGCTTCTTGAATAACAGAACCAAACTGTTCATTCTTCATCCCTCATCCCTCATCCCTCATCCTCCACCGTCTATGCTCTAATTTCCTTGCCCCAGCCCCTCCCCCTCGTCGTTTAGACATCCTATTTTGCTCTCGCTAAAGCTCCGCATCTGCATCTCGGGCCCCATATTTGCCTTATCCGTAGTCCCGCGAACCTTCGCGATGGGGAATCTGTGCTCGAAATCAGCCAACAAACCTGACAACTTTTCCACTCCTGGCCGTACGGTTGGAGCGAGTACGCAGTCAAAACAAACTACAGCTCCCGTCCCGCAGAAGATCACAAGCAGCACTCCTGGTCGACCTCTTGGTGGTGGAGATGGAGCCTCGAGCGCCGATGATGCCAGAAGTGCTGCTGCCAGAGCAGCAGAGGTGAGTGTTACTGTATCGCAGCTAAGAGGTGTCTCCAGGGCCAGAAGCGTGGTTCTGCGGCCTTCGCCTCGATGCTGGCCTATCACCCTGGCGAGGACCTTGAGCTGACTGAAGTCACCAGGAGCGCGCCGCGAGGGCCAGCAAGACGGGTGGGAAACTTTCCACCCAATTATCAGCGCAGAAAAAGCAGACCCAGAATCAACTGCTGAACTCGGGCTCCGAGGCCGAGCGTAGAGCGCGAGACGCCGACCAGGGCGCAGAAGCTCGAAATTGGAACTAGGCCAGAGTGGTTGGGACCTTGGAAGTCGACACGGTTTCACCTCGTCGCCTGGTTTGAACACAGGCAGAAACATTCTGCCTGCCCTGCTATCAAGGTTTAGCTACTGAATTAGAGAGGGGTTCAACAATCACATGGCGCCTACAAACAGGTTGAATGGCACAAGACACGACCCGCTTCCTCGGCCTTACTACGGCACGCTCTCCCTGGACCTACGCCGAGTTTGTCAACATGTATGGGGAGGGGTTCTGTTTTGTTGATACATCTGGGTCAATAGAAGACTTTTTTTCCTGAGCGGCACTAGCACAACTGCACCGAACAGGTTGTTGCTGGCAAGGTGCATCAGGGTTATGCAAAGCGGCGAGGTTTCTCTGCTTTCTGCAATGAATGATGTTTGGCGTTTATATTGGTGGTGGTTTCATATTGATGTATTGGGAGTTTATGCTACTTCTCTTGAACATGTCCATCCTTTTCACCTTTTCTCTGTCAAAACACAACCTGCTTGACCAGCACCTCTGAGTATTGTGAGATGACTGCATCTCTTCTGCCTTTACCTTTAGCTACCCGACGCCCTTGTCTGCCACTGTTTCCTCTGGCTCTCTTGCTGTCTTGCCGTGTCGATTCTCGCCCTTTCCTTTTCTCGCCCTTTCCTTTTCTCGCCCTTTCCTTTTCTCGCCCTTTCCTTTTCTCGCCCTTCCCTTTTCTCGCTACTTCTTATACGAAACCCGGGCGTAATTCCCCAGTGACTAGATATGTAGACAGGTCCCTGTGCGAATCGACCTAGAGTAAGTACGTACGTAGCCACCCTCGAACTCCCAGGCGAAAAGCTGCTCAATCCCGCCCAGGCGTAGTACCGTACCTCCAGACCGAGAAAGCCGAGCTAAGGAGAAATGGGAGTAGAACAACTGATAGCTCCCCAAGTTCTCTATTTCGACATCCATACGTTTTACGACGCGAGTTGTCTGCACAAGTTCAATCGAGTATAAGTCCTGACATGAGGTGCAAGCAAACTCTGCGCCTGTGTGGATGACGAAAAGGGCCGATCCGATCATACGTAAGGTATCCTCTCCAGTCATTTCCGGCTCAACCACAGCGATTGCGTTCTTGATCTATTTCCCGTAGAAGATCTATACATCATGGACGCTACGGCATCACTACATAGAAGACCTGCAAGGATCCGCACCACGGGCTGTTAATACGACTAAATATATCAGCGGCACAAGGGAAGATTCATGGCGAGAACTTCTCTCCGGAAAGAACTAGACCATGTGTCCTACAGACTAAACTGTGAGGTTCGAAGCAAAAATGTACAAAGTGACCATCGCGGCCGATTGAATTGCTGTCTGCTGTCTCTTCTGTTCCTCGTCTCTCGTATGGAGCCTGCAGGGCTTGACGCTGAACACTTTCTACCGTACGCCAGATAGAACCTCCATCTTCCTGAAACCAGCTGCATGGCTGGGTTAACAAGCACTAACTTTTGCCCTTTCTGTGATCACCAGCAAACCAGCTAGAATGGCGCCCGAGTATCTCGAGCCTGGTTGTGACACCAAAACGCCCCTGATAATACCACCGTTCCTCCCATAGTCTGGCATGCTGCGAAATAAATGCGTGGCATGGTTGAATCAGCAGAAGGCGGTAGAGTCAAGAAAGTCCGCGTCACATCCGGGCCATGGTGTCATATGCTCATTTCATTGTTCATTTTTGTTTGGTTCATCTTCACTCTGTGCCGGCTGTGCTCGGTTCCGGTCTCATAGCATATCACTTCATGTTGAGTTCAGTGCTCAAATCCGTCTCATTTCGTCCGGTCCATGACCTAGTCCAAAGACCTCTGATCAGTTCGAGACCTGAACGACATCATTTCTTAGCTCAGCCTTATCCTTTGTCCTCTCCATGTTACCACGTGCCTGTGGTCAGTCATTACCATCACGAAGAGCTGGGTTGTGCGACGTTCATATGGATGGCATCACGCCCACCACTCCATTTATTCGTTCCGCGGTGAGCTGTTCTCGGTACCGTCGCCCGGCAACAGATTTCCTCTGACAGCAAACATCTTGCCTGTGGTACCTGCAACAAAGCCATCGACCTGTCTGGCGTACTGCTCAACCTGCCGACTATTCAACATGCTTTCCAAGCGGCTCGGCTCGGTAGGCAACTTGAACAATTTCTGCCACTCATCCTCTGGCAGCGGTGGCTGCTTCGATAGTGCCCTCGCCGCATTCTCTGCCTTACGCTTCTGCTGCCACTGCTGGATCTTAGCCTGCTCGCGGGCCAGAGCGCGGGAATAGTAAGAGAAGTTGTTGGCTTCGACATGGTGGGTCTCGATACTGTCAAGAAGGTTGTCGCAGGTTTGAGAGAGGTAAGGGTCAATAGAGATTGACAGTGAATCGAAGGATGGTGCCAGACTATCGTTCTTGACAACGGGGTTATTCTCAATCTCGTCAACAGAGCTGGGAGGTTTCAGGACACCCGAGGCCAACATGCGGGGCACTTGGTGGAGAAAGGTATTGACAAGATGCGAGTTGTGGACAGTAACAGGGACTTCGACGAGGATATCTGAGTATTTGAGACCAGACTTGAGAAGACTGTCCATCAATCGTTAGCACCAGAGCTCTCCAAATTAGAAGCAAGGGTGGGGTATTACTTGTCAGTGGTGAATTTGTTCTCCTTGTACGCCGTCATGAATTGTGGTGACAGTCGGTAGGCGCGAATGCTCAGGATTCCTTGAGAGCTGCGACTGACATCATGTACCAGTGCCACGGTCTTCTCATTCAACTCTTTCTGGTAGTGATATTGATTCTCAATGAAGTTCGCGTTGACGAAATTGCCTAAATTTGCGCTCGTGTACCACCCGACATTGTTCGCGTCAACATTGACCTCACGTAGCATACGGATCATCTCGGCTTGGTAGGCAGTGTTGGCCTTTGCGCGAGGAGCGGAGGCAGCAGCGTTGAAGTGTTGAGTCTGATTGTCGAATTGCGCCTCTGGCGGCAGATCGACGACGGGAAAGGGGAAAGAGTTGGTCACTTCGAGAGTGCCACTGCTGTTGTCCATGCCGACGAGGAAGCCGGTTGCGATGGTGGGGAAGCGACTGGCGCAGTGTTTGATCACTTTCATGACGACCTTTTCATCTCGTCACTAACTTTGTGAGGAGCGAATGAAAAGAATTGCACTTACCAGTGCCTCAAGCTGGACCGCCTTCACCTGCGTCTCTTTTCTGCATGATTGTCAGTGATCGGGACATTGACGAAGCCATCAGGGAACGTACTCCAGAACAGACGCCATGACTGCTGGCAGTGTTGTGTTGGTGGGTGTGAGATGAGTTCTACCCGTCCACGCCGTTGGCACCGTCTTTGTGCGGAGGGACATTTTGGCGGTGGTGGTGATATACAAGGAAAGTGTGCCGAGTCACGTGGAATGCGGGCGTCGTTTTGTATCTGTGCGCTGGAGTCTTCCTTGGCAAAATTAATACTATATAACAGAGTCGATTGATGCTGGAGATCTATGTAGTGCCAACAGGCTAGTTGGAACAACTAATACTTGGTTGTGATGGCGGGCACCCGATGCAGAACTTGAGTGACAAGGCTGAGTGACAGCCTTGTGTCGGAGCGTGCTCTGCGGAGGGAAGTGATCAATGATGGTCTCTCCAATTAATTTATGGATGTCCACCAAGTAAATAATTTTGGCCAATCGTCCAGTTCACATTCTCTTCCCTAATCTTTGACGGAGTATATAGATCTCTTTCTGGTCTTGTGTGCTTGTGCTTGTATTCCATGTCTAATAACACCAATTCCGACATCTGGTTTGTGAGTGACTGCAGTTCCAGCTCTCTTCCTTTGCCTAACATACTGCATAGGCTGGTGCATTTGCTGCGTTCACTGTCGATTTGCTCGTCTATCCTCTCGACACTCTCAAGACACGGCTTCAATCGCAACACTATGAACAGTTATACAAAGATGCCAGTGGCAAGACGAAGCCTTCTCTATTCCGCGGTCTCTACCAAGGCGTCGGTTCCGTCATCCTCATCACCATTCCTTCGTCTGGCGCATTCTTCACAACCTACGAAGCTTTGAAGTTCGGTATCTCGGAAGCAGTGCCTCCGAACTCCACAATATTCCTTCCCCAGCCTGCTATCCATGCTGCAGCGAGTGGTGGTGCCGAGCTTGTCAGCTGCGCCATCCTCACCCCGGCGGAGGTCCTCAAGCAAAACGCTCAGATGCTTAGTGCTCGAGGGAAGAGAACATCGACCTCCTGGGAAGTCTTCAAGCATTTCAGAAACAATCCTTCAAGACTATGGAGGGGGTATACTGCGCTGGCCGCCAGAAATCTGCCATTCACCGCACTACAATTTCCTACCTTTGAGTATCTGAAAGGATATTTCATGCAACGGCGGAAGGATCGAAATGGCGGGAGACCTGTCGAGGGAATAGCTGAGCGTGCGCGAATCACTGCGATGAGTGCCGCTATTGCCGGAAGCGGAGCTGCGTGGATCACAACTCCGATCGACGTCGTCAAGACCAGAATCATGCTCGCTGCAGGATCCGGAGATGATGTACCGAGGATGGAATCCAAAGGCAAGACGTCCAAATTCCTCATGGCAGGCGTTCAAGGATCACGTAAAAGCGCATTCATCGTGGCTAGAGAAATTCTCAAGGCCGAGGGCACCCGCGGGCTGTTCCGGGGTGCGCTCCTCCGAGCTACTTGGACATCTCTTGGTAGCGGTCTATACTTGGGTTGCTATGAAGGCGGCCGTTTCTATCTGGAGAAGAACAGAAAGGACGCCAAAGAAGGCGATCACCTCATGCAGCGTGATTGGTCGAAGGTTAAGGTGGGCATCGGAAACTCTAGATCTCAAGAGGTGGTGAAAAAGAGTGCGTGGCAAGAAGACTGATCGACCAACCTCCTCCATGAGTTTCGTGCTATCCGAGATGGCTGCTTATTCGGCTAGGCCTGGCCGCATCTGCTGCAGATGCGATTATGCTCTCTGAAGAAGACCTTGTGTTTCACCATTTGGATTTGGATTTCCCTGAGGATGTCAACGCCGCTGGTGATGGAGTGAGCTTATCAATCTCTCCAAAATTCTTTGTGCCCGAGTCTTGGTACGATGAGTGGCTCCAGTGGAACTCGACGCGGCAATGGATGACCATGCGACAAGCTTCTATCTCAATCGGTCCTGAATGCAGGGCGGCTCCTACAAGATATTAGTCATCCTGCTGTCTGGAACGGCCTCCAAACAATGCCGTCATTCGATATACCAATGTCCGAATCGGGAAAGAAACGTGACTCGGGTCCAATCGTCGCCAAAACAGGTCGAAATACAGCCACAAGTCGCGCACCTGTATCACTCAGCATACAAGAGGCCAATGCTATTTTCGCATGACCAAATCGTCGTGAGGCGGCTTTGACTTTTGAGATTAACATCTACTGCCTCAAACCTGCCGTGGGAGCCATGAAAAGTTCAAATAGCGGCCCTTCTCGAGGACATTCCACCTTGTCCTTTTTCAGTTCAAGCTGAGGATATCAAGCCTATTAACTCCTCGCTTGCTGTCACACCAAAGTCAAACATGGCAGATATTTCAGTCCTCTTGATCGGCGCAAGTGGCGCTCTTGGAAAACCTCTCCTGGATGAGCTTATCCGTCAGAGACATCAGTTCAAGCGCATCGCCATTCTCGCGACCCCTGAAAGAGCCAGCAAATTCAGCGGATCTGGCGCGGAAGTTGTGGTTGGTTCATTCTACGAAGCAGCATCATATCAAGGTTCGCAGGCTAGCAACCCAGTCGTCTCTCACACGACTGCATCTTGACTCTTTTGCACAGGCTTCACACACGTCGTATCGGCAGTCGGTAACGCTCTGATGATCCTGCAACCTGCCATGGTTGATGCTGCCGTCTCTGCGGGCGTAAAGCACTGGTATGCCTCGGAATGGAACAGCGACATCGCACAACGACAGATCCAAGCCCTGCGCTATTTCCGCGACAAACAAGCCGTCAGGGCCTATCTGCGTGCTAAAGCCGCTCAAGCACCCGGTTTTCAATACACCCTCATGGTCACTGGCATCTTCACAGAATGGGCGCTCGACGAGTTCTATGGATTTGACCATCAGAAACTCACGGCACGAGTGTATGGGCAGCCTGGGAACAGGATCGGTGTCACAAGCATCCCCGATATCGCACGGTATACCATTGATTCACTACGGATTCCATTTGAAGGGGTTCCAGGTCGCACACTGCGGATACAAGGGTGGACGGGCAAGATCGAAGACTTGATCGGCGAACTGGAGCAGGTCAGAGGGGTCAAGTACCAAATCACCTGGATGGACGTCTCTGAGGCCAAGGAACTCGAAGAGCAAGCCAGGGTGGACGAAGACGACTTGTCCGAGATGATGTATAGCATCAAGCCCTTGTTGGCCAGCGGATATGGTGTCGCGGACGGTGTGGGCGAGTTGGATCACGAGCTCTTTGACTGGAAGCCGGAGACGCCACGAGAGACCTTTGCCCGGGTTTTTCGAGACGGTCTTTTATGATGTATGATGTATATACGAGGTACGCCATCGACTAGACTCGGGACGATGGTAGGTAGCAGTCAGTCATCACATCAAGGCAGAGAAAGCGGCTTAATAATTCATTAGTGTAATAGACAGAATACAGCTTTGCACTTCCAGATCGTTCGACCATGACAGCAGGCAGGCGATTGCCACTTTGTATTTATTCATTCCTCTATGTCGTGTCGTGCCATTCGCATGAGAGTTATTTTTGGTAGTCGGTAGCGAGTCTCTATATTCCCCGTTTTGGTCGTCGTTGTCATGTCCGAAGCATTGAAATCCCACGAGGTGTGCGGCAAGAAGGATAGCTACTAGCTGATCAGATCAGGTCATCTCGATGTCCTCATCCTTGGCTGTGGCTTTGGCACTCGCTCCAGGATGACGACGAGCAGCATCGTCCTCGGCGTCGACGTCGCCATCGGCTTCGATCTCAAGGTCTCCATCTTCCTCTGCCTCCTCCTCGTCGTCCTGGTCATCCACGTCCTCCCAGTCCCCGTCATCCTCATCCATCTCACCTTCGAGCCCCAACTCCTTTTTCAACCCGTCAACCAACTCGACCGCGTGCTCTCGGAGCCGCTCGTCCTCGTACCCCTGGACGCGGTACAGCCGGAGGCAGTTGTCCAGCCACTGCTTCGCGGTCTCGAGGCACTTGGCTTTCGTTTCGGAGGGGGTGTCCCCTTTCTGGGAGACGAGCACCTGGCACCATCCGCCGAGGTACCAGCATTCGACGCTCTGGTCGTCCTCGCGGACGAGGCCCTCGAGGACGGTCATGGCGACGGGTTCGAGTTGCACTTCCATGAGCAGGCGGCTGAGGGAGACGCGGGTGGCGAAGTCGGGGCGTCGGCCGTCTTCGCCCGCGCTGGCTTCTTCGTCCTTTGTGGGATCTTGTACAGAGGCCGACGGCGTGTCGTTCCATATGTCAAGACTCCTCTTGAGGGCAGTTCTGGCGTCCTCTATCCGTTCTTGACTGATTCGCACGCTCGCCAGTGTTTGTAGCACACCGGCACTCAGGTACTCCGGGCACACAGCCACGGCTTCGGTGACGAGCGACTCGCATCGCGACTCGGCGTCGTTCTCCCACGACAGATCAGTCATGTAGACCTCGGCCATGGCGCAGAGGGCGTCTGCCAGCTTCGATTTCTTTTCGTCGAGCACCTTCTTCGCGCCCGCATCCCCGTCCGACCCGGTGTCCATCTCGTTGACCGCCTCCTCGAGCACCTCGATCTCATTCCTGAGCACCTCGCACGCCTGCTCAAAGTACCTGATACTCTCTGCCCCACCTTCTTCACACAGCTGCGCGAGCCAAAGCCACGGTTCCGCCGATATCAGTGCCCCGTCTTTGTCGATCCGAGTCGCGCGTAAAAAGTTTCGTCGTGCCGACTCGACATCTCCCAATGCAACTTGGATTTCGGCGTTCAGGGTCAGAACGGACGGCAGCGTGGGTATTCCCTGCGCAGCCAAGGACAACAGGTCGTCGATCTCGATCTCGTCCTCCTTCGGAGCATGCTGTTCCTGTCGCTCGGTTTCGAGTCTCTTCAGGGCCTCTTCGGCAAGCGGCAGCGCAAGTTCGGGTTGAGCCTGTTCAAGGAGTTCGGCAGCCTCGGTGAGGAGGTCTTCGATCGATTTCTGCGACTTTTTCGGAACGCCTTTCACGAGCGGAGAGGTCGTTGAGCGGAGGATATCTCGTTGTTTCGAGCCTGCTTTCGTCTTGGTTTTGGCCATCTTGGATTTCTATCTCTGTCGCGGGCAGTACTAGTAGAGGTGGTCTTAGTCAACGAGAGATTTTCCCAGCACAACCTCCAAGGCTTTGGAGATTCAGCAACTTTCTCCCCAAACCACAAAACTTTTTTGAAATGTTTGGACACCACTTTGTAAGAGGGAAGGTTTCCCGAAAGAGCACAGCCTTGTGGCATGGCAAGGCTCAACGCTTTTGAGAACGCCCGAACCAAGTAATCAGATTCCTCTACATACAGAGGGTAAAATACGACTTTGGTGGAATGTGGCCTGGGGTCCATATGAGGTACTGCAATATGCGGGACTCTCCACTCGTTTCGGTCCTGCTCCATCAAGACACTTTACATTTCGTCTTGAATTATTGGGCTTCCATCGCCTGCCTATTTACTTGAAGCACTCAACTCTCTTTTCGGGCCGACCAGGACGAAAAACTGTGCCCGTGGCTATAAACCGATCACCATGTAGCAGAATCCCAGAGCCAGGTTTGCCCGACGGTATTCACCACGCTGAGATCAGGACCCAACAGCCCCATGTCGCTGCCGCCTGTTTGGTTGACATAGGAATTGTCGGCGCCGTATGGAGCCACGTTCTGGTTTATTCCATCACCATTTGACCTCTCCATATCTGTCTCAGACACCTCCGGGAACATCGCTGTCAACATCTGTTAGCTACAAAGACACACGACAGAACGACCTGAACGATGGTTCTTACCTTGCTGCATAATCAATAAACCATTGTTGAAATCTATATTCTCGAAGCCCGAGAAGTCGAAGTCGCCGATGGAGGTCTGGACTTGGTTCATTGTAAAAGGAACAGATTCGTCCTCTGTCCTTGTCGTGGCGGGATTTGCCGTCACGTCCTCAGAATACTGCGGATCGCCAAAAGCTGGACCAGGTGTGGCGGCAGAGGAGCCTACCGCATCCCTGACTCTTGTCCCTGATAAGGAGGTCATATTTTGGGAGTTGTCCGATTCCGAAAGCATCGCTTTGATCTCTTTCTCCCCAATGAGTCGAATAAGATCCTTCAAGATCTTTGATGTTTGCGCCGAGAGGAGGGCTCTGTCAGACAAGAACCGTGAGAGGGACATGATCCGAGCAACGGCCTGTTTAGCCATTTGCGCTTCCGAGGACAGAGGCCGTGAGAGAGCTACGATGCAAAGGACCATGCCCGCTGTGAAAAGATTGATCCCGAGAAATGCTGCGGCGTGGCTTTCCCGTGCAGAGACCAAACATTGGCGGTAGTCGCCCAGTTTAGAAGATCTGATGGCGGATTCCCAACATTTATCTCGACTTGCCAGTAGGATTTCATGTACATGTCGATGTGACAGCTTGTTGTCATTGGTAAAGTCGATCTGTCCGGAGGAGTATGTCGAACTCTGGGACCCAGCTGTTCCAGCGTCTGTCTTGAAGTTTCGCAGATCTTGTGAGAGTAAGGGGCGATGTAGAAGTATCTGTACATTATCGTACGCAATCTGAAGAGCCAAAGCTTGTAGTATAAAGGGCCTGGAATTTGCTGTTACAGGTTCCGCAGGGTTTCGACACAGATCCTCCAACTTCAGCTCCGGCGGCAGTGAGCTGAAGAAGTCGGACAGCTCCTTGTCAATGCGATAGACCTTGAGTGCCAACTCAGATACACTTCGACTTCGATGGAAGTATAAGTCACCAATAATAGGCGAAGATATCTGATACAACTTGATCTTGTACTTCAAGTAGGCAAATGTCGTGACTGGTTCCACGGTCCCGTCCGGCATGGTCGCAGTGGAGCGAAAGGAGGGATGCTGCACGGTAGTGTCGCCGATATTCTCGGGGATCTTGATGTCGATTTCGTCCATGGAAAGGCCACATGGCCGACCAAACATTGTTGCCGCAAACCTACAATCCGAATCAGAAGAGGTGCGGCCTGGTCAGCTCCTCTACTTACCGGTCGAAGATAAAAAGAGCCCAAAAGACTCGTCTGCGCTCTTCTTTCGCAATCTCTGACAAGCCTCGCCATGCTGATTCTCTGTGCAGCAGCATGAGTTGGGCGCATCTGAGTCCAGCCCCTAGAACAACAAATGCAAGGTTGGGGTGGCCGTAATAGACGTAATATGACCCAAGAAGAACACACACTTGGACAGACTCGAGATCCGCTGCGTCGTACAAGGCATGCATGCTGTCTTCGACCTTTTTGAGAGAGAGCTTTCGAAACGTCTGCAACTGGAAGGTAGGGAACCTCTGTCGGACGTCGTCCTCCGAGGCGTAATGTGCGCCCATGGATAGTACCAGAAGTATAAAGATGACCTGATTTGACCTAGACCGCGAAAATCTCCTTGTCGCCATCAGCCTCTCATATGACGATCGAAATGTTGGCTCATGGAAAAGCATCATAAACCAATGTACAGCATCGAGATAGGTGTTTAGGAAATAGTCTGTCACGCGTTTGGAAGGTAATTCAAGGCCGAGCAGCTGTTCCATCGTGATATCATCCTGAGATGTTCCGAACACCCCCTGAGAACCTCCCAAGCCCCCAGGGAGGGCGGAGGTGGAGCTCTCAAGGACAATCTCGGGGCTGAAGTTGTCAATGATCTGGGTTTCCTATCAGTGACATGACCAACACGTATTCCGGCAGACTCACCTCCTGTGTCAATCCCGCCGATGAGATCCTCTGATTGTAGGCTTCAGGATCTGTCGCCGAGAGTCGATCGAGGCTGACGGGTCCCTTGACCTTCGCTGGACTATTCGTTTGCTGGCCAGGAGTAGAACTGGTTTCTCGATCGTCTCCATGGCTGTATCGTGGTTGCGGGGAGGAACTCGTGGCGTGATGTAGACCTGGAGGGACAATTCCATTCTGGTTCTCGCTCTGGCCAGTATCTGGTTCAGGGGAATGGAGCCTTGACTTCTTGCGCCTAACTTGGAGTAATTCTTCCTCAGCTCACGACAAGATAATCTCGTTGGAATGCTCGTAGAGCGACAAGGGCGACGACTAACCTTGGTCTGGACTCCGAAATACAAGGAACCTCGGACCTCAGGCACAATGAACAAGGGCGCTCTTGATCACACTGCGCATCGACATCAACATGTATGCATAATGGATAGCACAGGGCTGACTCACCTTGAGTTTCTGTCGGCGACATCTTTGGCAAGCTGATTGAACCCGAGATCGACGCTTTGCACCTGAAGTCGACGAGAGATGTTGTGGCCATTCTGTTTCCGTGTCCATAACTAACTGTCCATTTCTGCGCAGAGAGATATATAGATCATGTAAATACGGAGTGTGATTTGTAGTGAGGCCATGAACTAAGCTGGTAACAAGGAGAACAACACTTGAGCCGAAGTGAACCTCGCCGTCGCGTGGAGGTTCGACGAGAAGGGGATCGCCATTCACCAAGAACTAGTAGCGCTTCTCCATGGAAAGGAACTTGGTGGTGTCGGGACAAATTGGAGATGACTAAGAATCGGGGGGCAATGGGGGGCATGGGGAGTTCTCGTAGGTAAAGCTAGCTAGTGAGTCTGCGAGTCTAGGTGCCTAGATGCCTAGGTAGGTTCTCCGTAGGGCTTGTAGTGGATCCCCGGAGGCCAGCCGGGGCGAGTAGGCCTTGGCAGGAGCGGAACTTGGACGTCTGGGCAGTGGGCTCCCAGGCTCCCCAGTGCACTTGGTACAGAGTAAGACGTACAGTAACCATTAAAGAATCCTCCTACGGTTTGAGTTTGAGAGAGATGAACAGAAATGATTCTGCAAAGTCGGAGTCTGCGCCCCTCACTACCATGATTCCTAAACCACCAGACAAGACGAGCCAGTGTCCGAGACAGGAGTTTTTACAGTGCGTCAATGCCAGCAATATTGATACATGTCCTGATCTATGCATAACCTCTTCTGCGTCGTCCCTGGTTCCTGGGACGCTGGGTAACAACGAGAGGATTGATTTTGTGTCTGTCGCGTGTCTTGAAGCCGGATTTCGCCTGATGACGGGTTAGAATAGTTAACAACAGCAGCAGAAGG
The DNA here is from genome assembly GCF_000835455.1 of Fonsecaea pedrosoi CBS 271.37. Lineage (NCBI taxonomy): Eukaryota > Fungi > Ascomycota > Eurotiomycetes > Chaetothyriales > Herpotrichiellaceae > Fonsecaea > Fonsecaea pedrosoi. The sequence continues at coordinate 3,641,827 of NW_013550615.1, read as the reverse complement.
GCACTTACTGGAATTCCCCAAGGGCTCACCGGGATGCGGTTACCCTTGGATTTACCTCGACCACCACCGTGCGGATGGTCTGCTGCGTTCATGGCCACGCCTCTCACAGTCGGTCGAATATTGAGCCAGCGCGACCGACCCGCCTTGCCCAGAGAGGTGTATTTGAAGTTGACATTGCTTGCAACGCCAATGGTTGCCACAGCGTCTTTGTCGATGAGTCGGACCTCGCCACTGGACAGGCGCACGGTAACATAGTTGGCCGCCTTCTCGAATTTTCTCAATTGCTCCGTGCTTAGAGTAGACAGATCCATGTCGCCGTTGTCACCAATCAACTTCATCATCTCTTTCTGCACCGTGTCTTCCCCTTTCCCGATGATGATTCCATGTGTCCCAGCACTTCGGCAGATCTTGCCAATGTCGCCTTTTGTCGGAGTAATGTTGAATATGGGGGTGCCAACAGGGATCATGCCCAACTGCAGACAATTGCCCCGATGTGCTGTTTTGGACGCCAGGACACCCTGGTCGATATGTCCGCCCATTTCGTCAATCAGTGACTGTGGTAGACCTGATCGGTAGCTCTCCACCGTGTCCCCAGCTCGTAAACCTTCGGCCGCTAGTATGTAACTCCTTTCTTCGGTCTGGAGATTCTTCACGAGAGCGATATGAGCAGTGCGACCTGGGTCGTGCTCGATTCGCTCTACCAGATGCTTTCCCCCAGTGTGTCTTGCAAAATCAACAATTCGTATCCTTCTCTTATGTCCACCTCCACGATGCCGCACCACGACATGTCCAGTATGATTTCGGCCACCTTTGCCATGGCCCTTTTTGGGAAATGTGAGAGGGAAGTGTGGTCGACCTTTCCATAGATGTTCGTTCAATGGGCGGACCAGATGTCGAATACCTGGTGTTCGAGGAGTATAACGTCGCAGCCGAACTTCGAATTTGGACAGTGAGGTTCGATCATCGGCTTGAGCAAGAGGAAGATCTGTGACGGTGGTCTCTGTGACCGACCCGCTCGACTGCACAGGGTCGATGCCTTGTACCTGAGCGTAGGTCCTGCGAAAGCCGGGTGACGGCAGCTGACATTTCCTGCGCAGCGCGCGGAAAGGTATTCGCGGTTGGAGCATTTTGGAAAGTGATATAGAACGCAATCCGATGTACGTTCTCCCTAGATCAGTTCATTGTCTTCTGGCATTGGTGTATCAAGCCACTTGGACACAGAACTGTCTCGGAGCTCTGATCCAAATTATTTCACAAGCGTAGGTGGAGGAAGGCCGACCAATCGGCAAACATGCCTGCCAAGGGACTCTTCGACTAAAGGAGACAAGCGTAGCCTTGTAAGCCTTGCCCATTTCGAGAGGCTTCATGCTTGTGCTAAGATCCTTTCCCATTCACTGCACCCTCACAGGGAGGTTTTCTTTGATCCTGTGGCTTTTATTCCTCTTCTAGACGTCGTGTTTCATGACAAATTAGAGTACAAATCTCTCACTGGCTCTTCATTCGTGTGGAGACCATGAGTGAAACTGCCATGGAGCCCTCAACAAAGCATTCCAAAAGTACATCAAGAACAGCGTACACTGCCCGTCAAGACGCTGACAAGATTGTACAGATCCGCCAGAAAACCGCGATGTTGCTTCTCAAACGTACCTTTCCCTTCCTCAGAGCAACAGTGACCCTGCAAAGATTAAGGCGCCTCTGATCCAATCAATGCGATACTCCCCATATCCAAGGCCGACATTCATAGCTGCTGTCAGACAGAAAACCTCTAGCGCTTTGAAGCAGGCTCTGCAATGGCACCAGATCCGGATCCAGAACTGGTTAGCACCCAAACAGTCGACACAGAAGATCATGGATGTCGATTCCGAAATCATGACTGTTGAGGTTGACTCATTGTCCTCGATGCTCGGCTCTGATGTGAAGCTCACAACTCCCGAGATAGATCGGCAGACGCAGGTCTCCGAAGAGAGTGAATGTATGTCAATGATCCCCCATCTAATTGAGCCCTCTCAAGTCTTGCAGATCTGTCCGTTGGGGACGGTGAAGTCAGTACAATCCCTTCGGAGGACTTGATGATCAGTTGCAGTACCGATCTTGGAGAGCGAAATGAACCCTACCAGCCACCTCTTCAGTCCCTCCAAGCGTCCGATCAGTCTCCGGCAGTTAGCATCAAAGCGCAGACTCCTGAACATTGTTACATAACAACGTCCAACCGGCACTCACCACTGCACACTGAGCAGCAGAAGTTCAACGATACATTTCGGTTTGTATAGCTCATGCGCAAATTCCACCTCCTCTGTCTCGCCCTTGGGAGGCGCTCAAGGCTGACAACAAGAAATAGCCCGACCGTTCAAAATAGGCAATGCCCACAATACAGTCTCCGTGGTACAAGAGTCCATTCAGTAAGCCGGGTCTTGAAACTTGAGATACTAATCCTGTCCATGTAGGGTACTGCGCACGTGGCACGAACTGTTTCCATTTCCACGACCCCATGAAGGTTGCATTATGCCCCTCTGTCCTTTACAATCAAAGATGTTCTCGAGGCATCAACTGTAATCTCAGTCATGTTCCCACCCATAACACCTCCCCGACGTGCAAATACTTCCTTGCTGGAAGATGCAATCGATCCCCTTGTCCCTATTCCCATGCACCGATAGAGCCTTGGGCAGCACCTTGTTCGGACTTTGCCTCTTCTGGCTACTGCGAGCGAGGTGGAAGTTGTCCTTGTCGGCATCTCCGTCAGTGTCGTGATCAAGCTAGATCTGGCATCTGTCGCAACGTCAGATGCCCGCATCCTCATGTTGCCCAAGCAGAAGGTGGGAATGGCGAACAGTCATTAGGCAGTTCCAGCAGCCGGAAACCCTCGACTCTCGTGGAATCCCAAACGGACAAGACCCTTGGAGGACAGTGTACCGTCACTCCCGTGACTCCTCATGATCATGACAACGAGATGGGTCCCATAGATGAAGATCGACTATTCAGTCAGCAGGCCGACTTCATCCGACTGTGAGTGGATCCTATGGTAACTCAGTATTGGCGCAGACTTTGAATGTTGTTGCTGGACAGAAGAGATGCAAAGTTGTTGAGTAAGGAGGCGTCACCAGGAACAAGGACAATAGCTGCGTCAGTCGGCCAGGATATTGAGAATAAAGCGATAAGCCGGAAGGAGAAGATAGTGCACATGCTGAGCATGTCTCCAAGAAGAATGAAGAACAATTCTACAGAACTGTTGTAACCGTGGAGAAGAAGCCGAATAAATCGTGTAGTGTGTGATGAGGTACATTCTCTGGGTGCCTGGTCTCTACGAGAGCAAGCAAGTCAGATGGCCAGGCCTGGTTAGTCCGGCCAGGCAGTATCAAAGTGACCAAATAGAAATCCTCGAGGCTGACAGGCCCATCATGCTTGATGATGAAGTGGGGAAGAAGATTTCGTTATTATAGACTTCCTCTTCAAGACCAGGCAAATCATTCATCATCGACGTCCCAAAATGACCCTTTCAACACTTCGTACAAGATTCTGACCCACGAGACACATTCTTCTCGTCCTGGCCTTCCTTTCTCCTCCAATCCTCACGCCGATGAAAGCGGTAGTCCACCTCCCCATCTATCCCTACCCAATGGCCACTTAAGAGATGCCCAAAGTCACCTCCCAGCGGACTTTTACGGCTTGTTGGACCTGCCGCCGCCGAGGTGTCCGTTGCGACAATCTCGTCCCCCAGTGTACGCAGTGCCTTCGCTTACGTCTGACCTGTGAGGGCTACGACATCCGACTCGTGTGGGTTGACGCCGAGTCTGGGGAATACGAGCCACAGCAGCGGCGTGCCTATCCCTGTGAATTGACCTGGGATGGATATCCGATCTAGACACTGAAAGAGGTCGAGCATCTGATTAGACACGCAGAGAAGAAGAGGTGTCGATGTGTCTTACACCGTCATCGCAGCCCATTCGTTACGTTTTCGAGCTACGAAGGCCTTGACACTTCGGCCGCCCCGGTGGTCCCGGGAGACAGCGCCTCGACCTCGAGAAGAGGATGTAGAATGCTTGAAAAGCCCCGCTTACTGGACCATCAGTGATCACAGCCCCTTCACCACAAGCAAGAGGCAACGGCAAGCATGCGGATCTTGGATCGTCCACGGTTTCCATACCGGCAGCGTTGTCCACTTCTCTGATCCCTGATGGATCACGCGAAGACAACAAGCTCTTCCACCACTACATCTCCAATGTGTCCGTGATGATGACGCCCTTCAACGACGACTATAACCCCTGGAAGTCAACATACCCGTGCCTCGCAGTGCACGACGTGACTTCGAACAGCACCGGATCCCTCTTCCACGGGATCCTCGCACAGTCGGCATTTCACCTGTCCAACCTCAATGGGCCCAACCCTGCCAGCTATCGCAGGTTGGCGACGCAGCACTTTGGCATTGCGTTGCGCCACCTTCGCTGCAGCCTCGGTCGTCCGACAGAGGACATTAGCAGTACGCTGGCGGCAATTCTGACCGTCACGCTCGCTGAGCATGTCTTTCACGGCCAGTCCAAAGGCTTGAAGCACCATCTCCAAGGTTCAATTCGATACGTCGCGCAGTTTTTTGAGGCAAAAGCCATGGGTTACTTCGGACGAGGCGTGGGTGATCACACAGAGCTTTGTTCTGCACACGCTCATGTCTCAAATCGTCGGTGGCGACACTCCCAGTACGGATAGAACGCTTCATGAGGTCCTGGAAGACGTCACGGCCGACCCTCGATTCGCATATACGCTCGGCAGTACGCCGCGGCTGATGAACGCGTTGTATGAAGCCCGTCTCCTCGAGGGACAGCTGGCGGTGAGAGGCGCCTCCAGGAGCGGCCGACAGCCAGATCTGTCCGAGGATGAACTGGCCCAGGCGAGTAGTATCCTCGTCGCGCTCGACGCAGAGGTCGAGCTCTACATGAGCAGACAGCGGGCGGTGCAGGACCGCGCAGAACAGCGCAAGTTCATCGTGTCGAACCTTTACCTGTTCAATTCAGCCGTGACCATCTACCTGCTCTGCGTGGTCCTGCACCATCCTCCCTCGGCGGTCACGGACCAGGTGTCCCAGACCCTGTCTGCAGCGGCATCGCTGCTCGAAATGAACCGCGCTGCCGTCTCCATCTGGTCCATCTTCGTCGCCGCCGCCGAAGCCTACACGACGGAGGCGCAGACACTGGCCGACGGCGTCCTGAGCCTCTCGACGGGCTTCGGGGTCGCCAACCGTGCGTTGATCCACCAGGTCGTGAAGCGAATCTGGAGTGAACGCGAAGAAGTCGCGGCACGACGAGGATGCGATGCTGGCATCGTCTTCGTGAATTGGCGCGAGGTGTTGAGGAACTTGGACGTGGAGATTCTGCTGCTTTGAGACGCTCTTACCAACGAGCGCAAGTCGGTTCCAAGGCCAAACATAAGTACCTCGTACTATCCTTGTATCTCGTGCCTTTTGGTCAAGTCATGAAGCGATTGTAGGATATGTACCCGGTTTGCCAGGCTAGTGTAACCCTGGTATGTATCCTTCCCTCCCTGTCTGGTCAAGTCAAGTCAGATCTGATCTGGTCTGATCTATCCTGGCCAGCTGGCAAACATCACTGATCCCCCAGCTGACCTAGTATTGACCATCACCATGAACCAAAGGTGAGTATATACCCCAAGTACGAGTACGAATTCACTGAGGATGCGGCACTGGATAATACCTCGTAATCGCCTAGGTATGTAGTACTCGGTACATAGTCATAGAGCTTTACCGAGACGAGACGAGGTAGGAAAGTCTCTGATCTGATTGACCACCCCCCTTCGGGCCTCCAGGTCATGTCCAGGGTTGGTATCAAGGGTACAAGGATGTACATGATGTACATACGAGGGCCCCACTTTTATCCATTTTATCCATGCCATCCAGTGTCCAAGTCGAGAAGGCCACAGCGAAAAAAAAAGCAGATCCTCCTGATAGGCTAGGCCAGACCTGGTCAGGTCAGGGCAGGTCAGGGCAGGCAGAGAAGAGAAGAGGACAGGTCAGCATTTGTACATTGCAACAGAAATTGATGAACGAGTAAAGTAAAACGGGATTCCACAAGTGGCGACTGGGATGTTGGCGGGTGGGCGAGTTGAGTGTCTGCCTGCCTGGCTATCTATCACCCGGATGCTTGGGTTGGGTGATATAAGAGAGATAAATGACCCCGTGTTTACATGATTTAATGGTGCTCGAGGTGTTTTTTGTATAACAATTTCTGTGAATCTGGATCTGGATCTGGATTGATTCGCTACAAGAAACTCAAACCTGAGACGCCAGAGAAAAGAATAAAGTACTATGCCCTGAGCATGGCGATACCTCCCCTCGAGTTCGATCCCCCGATAGATGTTGATGCTGTGACGACGCCGTGGAAACTGCCACGCCAAAAAACATATATTCTCACCAACGCCCGTGTCATTGATCCCGTCGACGGGAGTGTACGGCACAACGCCACCGTCGACTTGGGAGGAGGTTTCGTCCAATATGTTGGGGACGACGGTGGGAGGAATACGACTGACGACGGAGGAGACACCTCGTGCGTCGACCTCGAGGGCAAATACATCCTACCAGGTCTCTGGGACTGCCATGTGCACCTGGCGGCAGTGCAGGGCTTCAGCAGCTTTGACGATATCTTGAATCTCTCCCCGGACACGTCCCTCCTTCGCCAGCCGGAGATCGGCCAAGCGATGCTCGACCGGGGCTTCACCACGGTGCGAGACTGTGGCGGCGCGCTGTTACCGCTGAAAGTGGCGTTTGAAGAAGGCATCCATCCTGGTCCCCGGCTTTTCATCGCAGGGCGTCAGCTATCGCAATCCGGGGGCTGCGGCGACAGGCGATCTGCTTTCGACGACGGCGACTGTTGCGGCGGTGGCGGCGCCAAACAGCTGTCCTGTCGGATCGTGGACGGCGTGCCCGAGTGTTTGAAGTTCACCCGAGAAGAACTACGGCTGGGCTCCGACTTCATCAAGATCATGGCTGGAGGAGGAGTCTCGAGCCCACGCGGAGGTCTGGGCGACATGGAATTCACCGAGGATGAAATCAAGACCATCACCACCGTGGCCTCCAATGCCGGGACGTTCGCCACGGCGCACGCATACACTCCGGCAGTGATACGGCAAGCGGTCAACTGTGGTGTCCTCGGGATCGAGCACGGCAACTTCCTCGACAAAGCGACCGCAGAGCTCATGGCCCAGAAAGGGGTTTATCTAACACCTACTCTGGTGGCATATGCCGCAGCATCGCTGCCCGAGTTTGGCAGCTTCGTGAGCCCCGAGTCGATAGCCAAGCTCAAGGACACCCTCGAATCCGGGCTCAGGGCTATCGAGCTAGCCAGGGAAGCAGGCGTCACTGTCTGCTTCGGGACCGACCTCCTGGGACCCCTGCACTTTGCACAGACCAAGGAGTTTGAGCTGCGGCGACAAGTGCAGTCACCCTTGGAAATCATCCAGAGTGCCACAATCAACGCGGCCCGGATGATGCGCCGACAGGATTCTCTTGGGAGGGTGGCGCCGGGGTTCGTGGCGGACTTGTTGATCTTGAACGCCAACCCGTTGGAGGACATCACCGTTCTCGACCAGCCTGAGAAACACCTGCTGGCCGTGTTCAAGGAGGGCCGAGTGGCTTCCTCCCGCTGGTCACGGCTGGAGGTGCCCACTCGGCGGCCTGCCAGGATTATGTAGTACATAGCCTGACATGTGTCATGTCCTAGCCATGGGATGGGAAAACCATAGTGCATGGGATGTCAGTCGCCATTTGTAGCCAGGGCTTAAAACCACTTGTGGCCATGGCTCGAAGAAGCCTCGTGATATTATTCGAGGCTGGATGTTTCATTTCACAAGGAGAAAAATGCATCCTCTTCAGTAGGAGAGATGTACCACGTATGTATGTACGGAGGAGAGTGGCTTGTTGGCTCAACTACAGCTCCTGGTAGCCTGGGTGCCTGGTACATAGTAATTTAGCTTTCTAGGCTCGGGCTTAAAGCGGCCTTTGCTGCCCCCAGAATCCTTCCGCATATGGCAATTACTAGGTTTTTCCATCTCATGAACCTCGATGTCCAGCCAGCTGCGCTACTGAGTATACTCCCAGTCTATCCGCGTTGCTCCAGCAGGCCTTGTAAGAAAGAGGCACACACAAACAAACTATCGAGCCTGACTGACAGCAAACTCCCCCGACCGCCACCATGGGTGCGAACAAGCTCCTCCCTACCGCCTACAGCTTCTCCCAGCTCCAGACACTCCCGCTCTCCCTGTCTCTCCGCCGGACGATATTGCGGGCGCATCACCAGCACGACCCCTTCTCGATCCGTGCCCCGAGACTGAACATATTCCGCGCCTCATCATCGTCGTCCTCAACCTCCTCGTCCTCCTCCCCACAACACATCTCCGCCTCCGCCACGGTCGACGACCGAATCGCGCGCCCACTCGTCCCTCCCCCGCGCGAAGGGTCAGGACCTCTACTCTCGCGGCGCCCGGACCGCGCACTACCGGACCTCCCGCGCCCGATTTCGATCTGGCTCAAGACCCTTCCCGTGTTCATCGTGCTGGTGACGCTCGCGTCGCTGGCCATCTTCAACTACGAAAAGTCGTCGTCCTCGACCGTCAACTCGATCCTGTACGCCCTGCGCACCAACCGCCACGCGCGCGAGCTGCTCGGCGACGAAATCTACTTTGCCAGCAAGGTGCCCTGGATCAGCGGCGAGCTGTCGCCCATGCAGGGCACCATCGACATCAGCTTCTGGGTCAAGGGGACGCGAGGCATGGCAAAGACCAAGTTCGTCAGTCTCCGACGCAACAGCCGCGGCGGGTTTTTCGAGACTCTTGAGTGGAGTCTGCAGACCGAGGATGGGACCGTGGTGCAGTTGCTCGACAAGGAGGGGACGAGGGATCCCTTGGAGGGACAGCGGTTTGACTAGTTTTCTTTTGGAGAACGAGCAAAGGCTGGGAGAGACCAAAAAAAAGAGGTAGAATCTAAAAAAGGCGAAATTTTGTTGTACATTGTATTATTATAATAATACCCTGTGCCCTTGTGCTGGAGACGGCGAGTAAGCAAAAAGCCCGCCCACGCCCACGCCCACTGTCCATTGTCGAAACGGTGGCCCAGACAGAAAATAAATGAGAAGAGTGAGGGACTTGACATCATTTCCTGCCAAAACGTGAAAAGGGCTAAAGAGAAACACTTTTTTTCAGTCGCCTGGTTTGATCTTTGATCCCTGGGTGTTTATGCCCGTTGTGCCAGCGCCGACGGCTTTCCGCTGCGGTATCTTGCCAATGTTATAGCCCCACGACCTCAGCGTCTTGACGACTTTCGGCAGGACCGCGGCAGTGAGAGGGACGCGGATGAAGATGAAGGATTTGTGCACGGCGTACGCGAGGGCAAGTTGGGTCCAGATACCTAGAGCAAAAAGAAAACACGGATATTGTTAGCTTTTTTTTCTCTCGTCCCGGTCTGCCTCTGCGCAGATGAGGTGTATACTCCCCAGACACCCAACACGGACCCAGAGAAATATAGGAAAAGGGCAGAAAAGGATGGAGGGTTGGAAGCACATACTAGCATTGTCCCCTCGATTTGCCTTCTCCGCAGCTTTGTAGCCGTGGTCGTTGGTCTCCTCTTCCAGCACCCTGCCACCGGCCTGCTCGACCTGGCTCACACCGGCTTCCCCAGAAACCCCGTCGGCCGCCATCTCGGCCTTCGCGGACCCCTGGATCGGCCACTTGACGATGGACTTGAACGTCTCGACCACGACGTGCTCGTAGTGCCCGATCGTCTCGGTGCCCATCATGCGGACCGCCAAAAAGCAGAAGGGGAAGTCGAGCGCCGAGAGCGCCAGGTAGACGCCCACGGCCGTCCAGCCGTACTCGCGCGACATGGTCTTCAGGCGTTCCTTGATAGAGGGTTTGGCGGACGTGGCGGAACTAGTGGTGCTCGAGTTGTAGCGGCGGCCTGTGGCATTGTTGTTCCGCCGCGGTAGTCGTTGGGTTTGTGGTCGGAATGATCGGAAGGGGGAGGGCGACGAGGTGCTCGTAGGTCGCTGGCTGTGTATGGACCGCTTCAAAAGAGCTCGGTGAGGGTATAGAAGAGACGGTCTGGTGCGGAACGATTGCTGTAGGGGCGCTCGAGTCTGAGAGAAGAGCTGTCTCAAACCAACATTGCGCTGGAAAACGCGCACCCCCTCCATTGCCTTGACGTTTTTGGCCTTTAGAGAACACCAGTTTGACAGAGCATCAAATGTTTGTAAAGGTGTTGGGGTTGGGGGGGCTGCGGGATTTGTAGGGGGGAAAATGCCATCAAAACTGCGGTGCCTGCGATGTCATTTCACCACCATCGGAGTCGGAACCCGAACGAACCTTCCGGGCGTCAGCCTCGTCCAAGGCAAAAAGGGGGGCAAGCTGCAGCCTCAGCGGAAAATGCATCTATGCCAGCTACTCTCAGGCGACAATAATGTCTGAACATATTTCCTTCATGTCTTTGTATACAGCTCCTTCACATCACCATAAAACACATCAGGGCCAATCCATTGGCTTGTACTCCGAGCTCAAGGTCCACCCTATGTATCATGCACATTGAACAATTCAACTTGTCAAGTACTCGAGCTGCTCCCACTCCAAAACGTGACTCTCGTGGTTCATGACAGTTCCCAAGAACACAGCCAACACTCTGTAGCCCCAATAACAGACTCTCCGGCTTCCGACAAAATGGCTCATTTTGTACATTATCCCGTCTTCTGCACACTCCAAGCTTCTAACGACGTTTTGGTGGCCTCCCTCTCCTCTTCGGAGCCACCACTTGACTGGCGCGTGCAGGGCCGTGATTAACGGAAGTCCAAGCACCGCCTGGACCGCCTGGACCGCCTGGTCCACGAAGTGGTGCGCCATCATCCGAATCATCACTATCCGCCCACTCCGAAGCCAACGCTTTCACAGTCGGTGCTATTACGCGTTTCGGTGCAGCTGGGGCAGCCGGAGGTCTTCCCGCCTGTTTTTTGTTATTCGTGACGGGCTTGGAAGGTGAAGGTGGTAAAGGAGGTGGAACAGCTTCTTCCTCTTCTATCTCTTCATCTCTGGCAGTGACCGCTTCTACCTGAGCTGGAGGAGTGGCCTTACTGCCCAAGGAATCGTCCTCTAAGAACGACCCTCGAGACCAAACATCGTCCAGGTCTTCGCTCTCGTTCTCCATCCACTCGATGGCGGCCATTTTTGCCCGTCGATTCGCTTGCGCTTCAGCTGCAGCCCTTGCGTGATCTAGGTTCGAAGTAGCTAACGTTGATTTAGTAACAGTCGTTTTCGTTGGAGGCGGTGCTGGTGAGTATACAAAGTCCGATCTCTCACTTCGCTCGTCTGGGGAGTTTGTCGCCGCGGTTCTATAGACACTTTGCACCACAGTCAGTTTGGGCGCTTTCGTGGCCGTTAGTGGTGCTGGCTTGGGACCGCTCGCTGCAACTTCAGCCGGTGGGCTCGAGGCAGAGCTCGGATTCTCTGGAGATTCGTTGTCCAAGGACATGGAAGAATCAAAGTCTGACTCGGCATCCTCCAACCTCACCACGTTCATTGTCGGTGTGTTCGTGGATTTGCGGTGCTCAGAGGCAGGCTCAGAGACAACCTCGTTGAACTCATCCTCTGATGGCTCTTCATAGTGGGATTTTTGCATCCGGGTTTGCCGCCTGGTAATCTCTGCGTCAGGCGGCGGTCGATGCGCTCCATCTGTGGTGTGTTTCCGGCGGTCACGATGTCGACCGGGCATAAATTCATCATCTTGTTCGACAGCAACATGTTCATCACTTCGCCGAATCTTCTTTGGCCCGGTCTGAGGATTTCCTTCGGCCGCGTTAAGAGCTTGCAGGTCCGAGCTGATGACTGGTGCAGGTGCTTCCACTCCGCCCAAGGCCCGCCGTGCGACATTTGCCATTCTTTCAATCTCTTGAAGTCTCTCTGCCGGAAGCGGCAACTTCACAATCAGAGACTTTCGGGCCTTATTTTTCTCAGTGTTAGGTTTCTTGGGATAATAAGGACGGTCACCATCATCAATCCTCACGCGCTTCCGCTTTCGCTCGACCATTTCAATCTCTGCCCGGTCCTCTCCGCCAGCAGTCGCATATCCTGAAGATACGACCGCTTGCTCTTCCTCGACACGGACAGGAATATGAAGACCGCCCTCTGGATCGGGATAGTCATAAGTGATAGCCTCGGTGGGATCGTAAGCGTGCTCAACATTCCTGATGACGCCGCCTTCGGGAAGTGCATATTGAGTTGCAACATCGTCAATGGGGATTGACTCTCCTGCGACCTTCACTCCTTCGGGGTTTTCGTCGTAGTCGTCCTCGTCATCTGCAGGGGACTCAGGTGGACCTAGAGCTCCCAACGCCGGATCGATCGGTATCCCCTCTTGTTGCGCCAACCGAAGGAGACCCTCCTCGACTTCGTCATCTATCTGTTGATCACCGTCGACATAATGCTCACCGAGCTCAGGCCTGATTGCCTTGGCTACTTCTGCCTCTTGACGACGCTTTTCGAGGCGACGTGAGTGATCCCCGTGATCATCGTCTGCTTTTTGGATCCACGCGATATTCGAGTAGCTGAAGTCTACCAGACTTTCCACCGAGCGCGGGTCGGCTATTGCCTTGGTGTTGTGACCAAGGATAGTTCCCGACGGGGTGTAGGGCTTGTACCCCGGCCTCGTCTTACATTGACGGCAGCCACAGATATTTAGACAGCTCGGACACAGCCAGTTCGGATCGGCGAGAATGTCCTGCGGCTTCATGTCGAATCTTCGAAAAAGAGTGCCGTAACAATAATTCTTGCTGCATTTCGTGCACGTTGCTTGTTTCCATTTAGGCTCCCAGTGGAAATCAACATGACAACGAGCGTGTGCCTTCAGAAACTTTTCGGTTCGCTTGATCTTTTTCTTTTTCTTGACGATCCCATTTGCGTCCACCTCCTCCACTTCTTCGCGATCGTCACCTGTCACAGGCGATGGCGGACGCTTCCTGTCTCGATATGGCCTCCTGTCTAATTCACACTGGCAGATCTGCGCCAGAGTTCTCTTGCTCCCGAGTCTGTCCAGTTCAATTTTCAGTGGCATGGGTGATTTTTCCGTCACCCTGCCCTCATATTGCAGAATCTGCAGTCGCCATTGTTCGTGTTTCTGGGTCAGCTCTCCCCAAGGCCACTGCTCGACCCACCTCAATTTTGAAATGCATGCACAGCTTCGGCCCATCGCATAACACTCCATGCAGATGTCATATGTGTCTTCTTCGCCGTTTGCCAACTGCTCCACGCAATTGGGACAGGTGAGAAACCGGTTGAAAATATTGCAGCGGCAATATGAACAAGTAATGTTGCTCTCGTACGGGATATATTCAACCTTTTTCTCGGGACGGTCGGGAAGGAAGCTTTCCGACACCAATATTTCAGTGAACAGAACCTGCAGTCTGCGGAAGTCCTTTTCTAGCTGCCTGACCTTCGAGTCGCCTGGGGTTCTGTGTTTGGGCCCTATTGACTTCTGTCTGAACTTCTCTGCCAGCCGAAGGAGTTTCGAGTATTTTTGCATGGTGTAATAAACGATTGCCTTGTTCTTGTACTGTTCATCGCGGCATACCATCCTCGCTCGTGGTAGAGCTTCATGCATTGCCATCTCGAGAGTTTCGACGGTTGTTCTGTTCCAAGCGACTTTCATCGTTCTGGTTCCACGGTTCCACACCTGATGCGGAGCCAATGGAGGAATAAGGATAAAATCACCGGGCTTCTGTTCGACAACGTATGTCTTGAACGGTGCGTTCTTCCACGCGTTGACTTGGGCGAAATGATTTTCGATCTCAATGTCATGACCAAGGCGAGAAAGCCAGTACTCGGCGACCACCTCCCGTTCTTTGGTTTCGGTCATGAACCAAATAGAAGAACCTGGCTTGGTGATTTTTCCGTCTTCAGCTAGGCCTGTGGAAGCTTCGACCATGATGTTCTGACCAAGACTTGCGCACATCTCACGGTGGGCCGGGGTATAGGTCCCTTCGTGACCGATATAGCACATGAGGTTTTCCGCGCGCATTTCTTTTGGAAGACTGCTCATCAAATCTCCAGCTCTGGCGATTCCCATCCCTTTTCTCACACCTGGCCGAATAGGGTCGTTTTGGTCCACTGCTCCAAACCCACCCACATCACCTGTGGACTCATTGAGGTAGAAGAGACCCGCAGGAATGATTTCCGATAGTTTATCTTGCCATAGCTGCGGGCAGTCGATATCTTTGAGATACATCCGCTGACGCGCGGGGTCCTTGTAGTTCCGTGGTGTCCACTGGTTTGTCAATAATGCCATGTTATTCAAGTAGTGGCCAATCGATAGCGGGACATTGGCCTTCTTGGTGAGATCTCTTGCGTTTTCAACTGAAGGACGCCGTCAGGACGTAATGCGTATTGTGAGAGCAGCACGAATCCTACCTTTTGATCCACAGTTGTCACGGAGCCACTGCAGCGCGAAAGTCCATCTGTCAAGTCGTTGTTCATAACCCTCGATGACAAGAGGTTTTCCACCGAGAATGACATGAATGAGGACCAGTTTCTCGAAGTTTTCCAGGCCCTGGTGATCTATCATATCGCAGTGGATGCGAACAACCCACTCGAAATTCGGCTGAGACTCGACCAGGCCTTTCAGATCGAAGTCTGGTGAGATGGGCTCAAAGGCCGCACAAGGTCGTGTGGACGGCATGGTCAATCCGTCTCAAGAAGAGGACGAATGGTCTTTTTCAGCTGTACAACCCTTCTCTTTCGCATTGGTGATTTGGAAATGAAACGCATTCTCGCCGAGGCTGTGGGGCAAGCAGACTGGACGGTCAATCTGCGGAATGCCTGCTCGACGAAGATTCGCGTGACCGAAGGTAGAGGGATGTAATTAGGACGAGAGGAGGTGACGATAACATTAAGCGGAACGTGAAGGAACGGCGCAGCCGGGAATTACAGGCGCAAACTGCAAGTCGTAAAGGTTCACCGTCGAATCTCGCGACGCGCCGTTGGGAACAAAAGTTCTGGTTGCGGAGAAAGGCTGCGCTATTCCTCAAACGAACGGCGCGACCTGAAATTCCTCTCAGCCTTGCGTCGCAACTTTTTCAAACATCTTTGTCCCCGAAGCTACCATGGAAACCCGCTAGACATGTCTCGGACGCTCAGAACAGCGCATGCAAAGATTCTTTGCAAGGCGTTCAGGCTATCTTCTCGGTCTGCTTCATCGGTGTGTCGGTTTCGGGCATACCAGCACAGGGCTCTTCATCATGCAACGGCCCCCTGCAAACAACGACCTGTATTGGCGCTGGTTTGCTCCGCGAGTCCAGGGAGACATCTAGCGACATCGGCCTCGTCCGCCCCATTAGCCCAGGATCTCCCGACGATATACAAACCCCCCACCACCGGTATCATATCGAGACTGCCCTCATCATGGATTCCTTATGCCGAACTTATCCGGCTCGACAAACCCGCAGGGACATACTACCTCTTCCTCCCCTGCATGTTTTCGACACTTCTGGCAGCGCCGATGGCTGTACCAATGGCCTCCCCGCTGGAGGTGCTATCGACCACAGCTCTTTTCTTCTCCGGCGCTCTAATCATGAGAGGTGCTGGCTGTACAATAAACGATCTCTGGGATCGCAACCTGGATCCACATGTCGAACGCACACGACTACGACCCATTGCGCGAAAAGCCGTTTCTGTTGAAAACGCAATTGTATATCTAGGCGCACAGCTTCTTACTGGATTGACGCTGCTCTTACAATTTCCCTTACCTTGTCTCTACTATGGAGTCCCCAGCCTCCTTCTAGTCACTGTATATCCTCTGGCGAAGCGAGTCACCCATTACCCTCAGTTTGTCCTCGGCCTGACCTTTTCATGGGGTGCCATCATGGGCTTTCCGGCTTTAGGCATCGACCTTGTCTCCAATCCTGAGGCACTTGCGGCGGCGGCTGCACTGTACGCCAGCTGTGTCGCGTGGACCCTCAGTTATGATATGATTTATGCCTATATGGACATCAAGGATGATGTCAAAGTGGGCATCAAGTCGATCGCCCAAGCACACCAGCACAATTCCAAGACCGCCCTGGGTGTTTTCTCTGCCGCTCAGATCGGACTGCTCGCCACCGCCGGTTATTTTGCTGGAGCAGGTCCGATATTCTTTATTGGAAGTTGCGGTGGCGGGGCACTGGCTTTGGCGACCATGGTTCGTCGGGTGAATCTGAATGATGTCAAGGATTGTTGGTGGTGGTTTAAAAACGGTGCCTGGTTCACCGGCGGAGTCATATCTCTCGGTCTGTTTGGAGACTATGTTTACCGGAAGTCTCAAGAGGAGTCTCGTCTCACTGCTCAGGCGGTTGGCGACGCATAATAGCATTCCGGTCGTCACTGACCATTGGCCTCATAAAAATCCTGGATACCAAGTCCCAAGTGCTCGTCCACGTAACTCACAATCTCCTTCCAGTCCATCATAGCGCCATCGCCTGTGTCGCCACAAGCGAGCTCCTTCTCCGTAGGACGCAGGATCGTGAACCAACCGTCCTTATCGGCGCCCCAGTCCTCCTGTAATACTTGAATATGCTTCTTTGTGATCGGATGGCGCCACATAGCAGTGTTCATGGCCGGCGCGACAAATATCCTCTTCTTGCGCATATCGATCAAGCCAGTCGTGTCCCACGCCCGAATGACGTTCAGGAGCAGACCATCACTGATGCCGTTGACAATCTTCGCCATGGTGTTGGCCGAAAGGGGCGCCACGATCAGCACGTGGGCCCAACGCCTCAGTTCAATGTGTAGGATCTTGTCGCCTCGCACCCAGGGCTTTGACCACTCGTCCTCCTCGTGGTAGACGCCGTCCACGCCGGGGCAATCCAGGAGGGAGCGCAGCGGGGGTTGTTCGGCCGACTGGCCTTGCAGAAACTGCTCGGCGGATTCTGTCAGGACGATGCGGATAGACACGTTCGGGTGCGAACCAAGGGATCGGGCAATCAGGGGGATCTTTATCGCCGCTACGGAGCCGCTTGCGGACAGGAGAATGTGGTGTTTACCGTCATTTTCATAGGCGGCGGCGGAGAAACGCTCGCCGCTGCTTGTGGGGTTTGTGGTGGTCATGGCGCTTTTGTTTTCCGATGTGTATGGGAGAAGAGAAAAGAGGCAATTACCTTTCTCAGAGTCTACATTCCCTTCTTATAGAGCGGTATGTAAAATTCACTCGGTGGATTTGTCAGGTGTTCGAAGTCGTTGAAGGAGAGGAAATACCGTGTAAATCGGGGGGAGGAAGCGCAGCACCATAGGGCCGACGTCCATTTGTCAACCACGTTGATTGACATCATCCGAGCCGCCATCGACAGTTTTCTCCAACAAACATCGCATGGTCCAAACTTGACTCCTAACCTGTTTGTCCAGCCATACCTGACACAACTTCCACGATGCTGCAAAGAACGCTAAGAACACCTGTAATGTCTTTTCCCGTCACCTAACATTGCAAACGGCAGAGGAAACTAACTACTACAAACAGGCCCTTCGTGGCGCCCTCGCCTCCATCTCCCCCCGCGCCACTTCAGCCTCTCTCCTCCCTCGCATATCAACTGCTCTCTCACAGACGCGGCTCCTCTCTCAAGAAGTCCGCGCTGCGATCGACAGAGCCGTAGCCTCGGCGCCGGTGGTGCTATTCATGAAGGGAACCCCAGAAACACCACAATGCGGATTCTCACGAACGTCGATCCAGATATTGGGCTTGCAGGGTGTAGATCCCCGGAAATTCACTGCTTTCAATGTTTTGGAGGATGATGAGCTGAGGAGTGGTACGTCTCTCCATACACCCGGCATCTAGCAGCTGCTCCCAAGCTCCTAGACAGTGTGCAATCGTCTGGCTCGCGACCCAAGGAAACTTGAGTTGAGGGACAAATCTATAGGCAGCTGAAGCTAACCAGGATCAAATATGTGTTTACAGGAATCAAAGAATACTCGGACTGGCCGACAATTCCCCAGCTATACGTCGACGGGGAGTTCATCGGCGGCTGCGACATCCTGATCAACATGCACAAGGACGGCAGCTTAGCAGAATTGCTTGCGCAGAAGAAGGTCATCCTTACGGAAGAGGGTGACGAGGATGTTGAGCCGACCTCTGCTGGCGGTGACAAGAGCGGTGGAGATGTAGAAGGCCAAAAAGCACAAGAGGCACGAGAAGAGACTGAGCAGAGCACTGGGGCCAGGTCCAAGGATGCCAAGGGAGAGAGCTCGTGAAAAGGCCCTCGACTCGAGGAGGGATGCGATGGAATGAGTCATGCATGGTCTGAGCGTAGCAGTTCAGGCTCATGAGGCTCACACCGAAGATTGCGAGAAAGCACGATCTCCCAGCACCATCGAATGTGCACCTCATTCAAAGGGTCAAGAAAGTCTCGTGTTCACAGATGTATGTTCATTCTCCCAAACACTCCCAAATGCCCCAGTGACAATATGTACAAAACAACAATATATGCGCGGCCCGAGATCGCACGGGCCATAATGAAAAATCCCATCATCACCGAGTCGAACTGCTTCCCCCGGCTTATTCCTTTTCATTCATTCCCAGTTCGCTCCCGATGCTAGCTGGCCATCATAAAAACAAAAGGAAAAGAGAGAGAAAAAAAACAGGACTCTCAAACGTGTCATGAGCCATCATTCAAAAGCACGTCTCTCTTTCTCCTCTTCAATCACCACACCCCACTCGTGCTCTCGTCGGCCATACATGATGTCCTTCAAGGCCTGCTTGACGGCCATGGCAAAGCTGGCTCCGTTGGTCTCGGCAGCGACACCGTTCTCCTGCCCTTCCCGTCCCAGCGGTAGGACAAGATCGGAACCTCGGAAATGAATATCCTGCACCGGGGAGATGAAAAAGGCCGTCCCGGCTCCAAACGCCTCGAGGAGTCTCCCCTCGTTCTCGGCCTCGATGAGTTCATGCATGGTGAATTTCCTCTCAACCACATCCACATTGCCGCCGCCGATCGCCCCAGATCTGACGAGTTCCAGTACCGACGCGCGCGTGACGCCTTCGAGAATGACTCCGTCTTCCAGCGGTGCTGTGACAAGCTCTCTCCGTCCGGTTTGCTTGTTGTCCCACAGCACGAAGAAATTGGAACCGCCTGCTTCAGTGACGAAGCACTCGTTCCCAAACAACCACAGAATCTGATCATAACCTCTGGCCCTTGCTTCTCCCTGCGCGACGAGCGACGGTCCGTAGTTTGCCCCGACTTTCGCATTTCCAAATCCGCCCGGCCAGGCTCGGATCATGTCGTGCCGGGAAGCAAGGAGGCGCATCCCCTTCGAGGCTGTGGGCTGCGCAGGAAGAGAAGAAGGGGGTTTGCAGCTCGGGTCGTCTAAAGATGGGAACATGACCATGATGATATACATCAATGCCTCCTTGGGTCTCTGTACACCGAGAGCAGGTGCCGTTGCTATCATGGTTGGTCGAATGTAAATGAAAGACTCCGGCTCGGCAATCCATTTGCTTGCCTCGACGCCGACGAACTTCTTCAATAATTTGACAAATTCCTCTGGCGGGAAGCTGGGCAGTGCAATCCGAGTTGCTGATTGTAAGAATCGTCTTGCGTTGCGGTCGGCCCTGAAAAGGCGGACCTTGCCATCCACGCCTCTGTATGCCTTCATTCCTTCAAAGCACTCGGTGGCATAATGCAGGACGGATGCCGTGGGCATGATGGATAGCGGCCCGTAAGGTCTGATTTCGGGCGCTTCCCATCCATCTTTCTCCGTCCAGCGAGCGGTCAGCATATGATCCGTCGTGCAGCTCTGCGACCAGACTTCTGGCGAGTTGGCCACCGGCACATCCTTGGGGTTGAGGTTGCGGGTAATGGTCAGTTTCGAGGCATCTAGCTCTGCAACTCGACGGCTGTTAGAGGCAGTCTTCTCAAGTATTGCGGCCGTGCCAGCCTTGGTCAATTTAGAAGTATCGTCAAGGGTGGGAGATGGCGGAGAGACAGGCGTAACAGCAACTGGAGCCATGGTGACTGACTCAAAGATGATCAATTGACTCAAAGAACAAAGAATGTGTCAATAATAGCCAGGATAGATGAGCCGCTTGTAAGGATTAAAGATACAACAGGGAAAAGGTCGAAAGGAATAGAAGAACAAACCTTTGACTCATATATCGCCTTCGGCAGACGCGGGTACCTGGACATAAAAAAAAAACACAATCCAAGAGACACAAGACTGGTGTTGGAGTGGATTCTCGCAAGGTTTTGCGGTGGAACAAGGCATACATACAAACGATGGCACATTCAGAGATAGATCCGTTCCGTTGGTCTGCCAATCCACATTCTTTGACGATCGCGACTTACCACGTTCCCACGCTAAAGCAGTACGCCTTTGAAAGTACAAGGTCTTATCAGGGCGGTGCTGCACCCACCGAATGCGAAGGACGCCCGCAAGACCGGGACACATCGCGTCACATGGTTGCAGAAGACAACCGAGAGATTTTCAGAAGAGAAATTTTCCACTAGGTTCTTGATGCCAGCGGGGTTGGCCACTGATTGCAACACAATGAAGGTCTACATACCTACCTACACGTTGAGATTGGTGGGACAAGATCACCAATTGGGAGGAAACAAGGCTTCGCTGAAAAACTCCGGCTTCGATTCCGCGAGTTAAATTGACCTCATTTGCCCGAGTCCGATGCGGATATTCGCGGATATCGACAGTCTGAAGAGGCGAAGAGCGAGACGCGGGCCGTCCATCTGTGTACTGCAATCTGCACAAAACACGGCCTTTCAGTTCTTGTTGAGGATGGAACAGGTCAGCTGTTGCGATCATGACCTCACCCTAGACCGACATTTCTAACCTCGCGCATTTGAGTGTCAGCACGGGACCGATGACCGTTCACGTGTAGCACTCTCTACAGGTGTGGTTGCAACCATCCGGTATCTCGGGTCCAAATGTCTTTCACAACGCCGCAAGCTGCTCAATGGATTGCATGAGGCCCTTGAACAACTTGCTCTTTTGCACATTATATTGCTGTGATCGCCCATTAGGATGGAGTCGAGCGTGAGGTGAAGAGTCCATACCTGCTGCATGTCGGCGGCTGCCTTCTTCGTTCTATTCGAGATCTGGCCAATGGTCTCTTCAAATCCTGTCATCTCTTGTTCCAGTTGTGCATGTTGGTTGTGAATCTCATCGTGTATCTTTTGAGCAGAGTCAAGGGTGTTCTCCAGTCTCTCTTGCTGGCCTGGCTTCATGGCTCTATCTTGAAGCTGGACGATGAGGAGTGACTGCTTTCCGAAGGCCTCGACGGCAAGTCTTATCAGATCAAACTGGATATCTTCCCATTCCTTCCACAATTTGCTCAGGACGTCCTCTTTCTCTTCTCGCAATGCACGAAATTTCATGATACGATCTTTGAGCAAGACTTCGCCCTCAGCCCCTTGGTTACCTGTTCTGTTTGAGACTATCGTTAACGCTTCGGTAGCAAGTGGTCTTTGTAACGGCTCTTCTATCTCTGCCAATGCACGAAAATGATTTTCGACATCGACGGAGAGTTCTGTGAGGCCTCCAATCAGTTTCCTCTCAGCCTCGTCTAGCATGGTTGTGCTTTCGATTTGCACATTCTCTCGGTACTGTTCGAGACTTTCTGGAGGTAATGAGCATAGGTCAAGTGATAGGAGGGCCAACTACCTGTAAACTTGTCTGCTAAGATTGAACTTGGCTCCGGCTTTTTCCTGTCGCTTCCTCTGACCGTTAAGATTCGATGAGAACCACGCCCTTCGGAGCGATTGACTCTTCCAGGTTTGGTCGTGTTTGGTGGTGGCACTGGCCGGCGTTTAGATGGAGTTTTGGCAGCCGCATCATGAGACCGCAGGAAGATGGGTTTGACAGCCATAGGACGAGATGTGCTGTTGACAGATTTCATGTTGGTGCATTAGCGTGCAACATGTAACGCATGGCACCTCGCAGAATTGCTGAATGGTCAATGTGCTTGGAATCGAAATTGAGTTGAGATGAGACGAGATGAGGACCTACATAGGTAGGAGGCGGGACTG
The DNA here is from genome assembly GCF_000835455.1 of Fonsecaea pedrosoi CBS 271.37. Lineage (NCBI taxonomy): Eukaryota > Fungi > Ascomycota > Eurotiomycetes > Chaetothyriales > Herpotrichiellaceae > Fonsecaea > Fonsecaea pedrosoi. Next base: position 3,619,799 of record NW_013550615.1, on the reverse strand, counting down.
CGATGAAACAGTGCAGATTTCCCCGCTTGTCCGTTGTGAGACTGTCTTTGAATCCCTCGTCCTCATGGGAAAAGCTTCCAATCTGCCTTCTGACCTGTTCTCTGCTTCTCTCATCCGTCATGTATCGAGCACCTAGTTTTGATTCTGCAGCTTCACCTTTTCATTGTAACCCCTACGTGCTCTCTTGTGCCCGACCACCGTTGCAACATCAAGTACCGGCATCCTCTAGATCAAAGAGCACCACACTCTTCTTCTAACCTCATACGTCTCTCGATCTAATGCTCATCGGAAATAAAATCCTTATACCCTGAAGAAACGACAGCACCGCCACAAGGACATGGTCCCTGATTTGCTAATCGCATGCAATGGGGTACGGTGGTGTGGCACCCAATTACGATGGCACGGCCTGGAAGCAACATCCTTGACGTCGACAGTGATCGAGATGCAACGGTCCAAGTGCCCAGCAAGGTGGTGCAAGGGGAGTCTTGCCCTGCGTCATCGGGGTCCCTCAGGGCGCAGATCCTGTGGCTGCTTGTCGTGTTGATGATTGGCCGAATACGACGATCTACCACGAGGACTTCTCTTTCGATAGTCAAACCTGTTTTCCTTCAATGCTTCTTGATCTCTTTAGAGCAATAGACGAACCACGACGCACCAAGACGGTTTCGTGGCCGAGTAGTGGCCCTCACAATATGACGTCGCTGGTCGTTTGAGGTAAACGACAGGTAAATCCTACATTCTGCAAAGTATTGAAAAACGTTGATGCTGGCTCTATCTGAGGTTTGAATTCCACTCTCTCTCCACATCTCACAGACACACTACATTCAAAGATCCCTTCTCCAAATACCAACTAAACAAAACAACTATCAAAATGGTTCTAGGAAGAAAGACCAAGCGCCATGCCGGTGGAACAACGGTCACCACGACCACCACGACCACTCATCATCCACCCGAGGCAGCAATCCGTACCAAGCCTACCCTCAAGCAGCGCTTGATGGGCGGAACACGAACCAGACCCACCACCACTGCACCCACACGAAGACGTCGGGTCGGTGTGCGCCGCACACCAGCGACCACCAGGACCACCCCCCGTCGCAAGACCAGCATCGGCGACAAAGTCTCGGGTGCGATGCTGAAGTTGAAAGGAAGCCTGACCAGGAGGCCCGGACAAAAGGCTGCAGGGACTAGACGAATGCACGGGACGGATGGGAGGCGAACCCGTCGATATTATTAAAGGTCCTGATACAGAAATGCAGCAGAGGCAGCAGAGACCCTCCAAGCCTCGACTTCTGGAAAGGGCCTGGTCCGAGTCCCTCCTGTCCGTGTGGAGAAGCAGAGAGAGATTGACAAGCATGAGCCCTCTATTCGGTGCGGGTCCTATGCGAAACGAGCCAGACGAAAGTGTATTGCCACGCGGGGCTAATACATGGTGATTAATTATCAGCGGCATCAGATGTACGACTATTACGAGACTGAGATACCACAATCATAGTGAGAATTGTAATTTTACATGTCGAGACAAAATGATGAGAAATTGTATTTGTCATTGTCTTTGATCTTTACTCTTTCGTCTCACAGCGTAGAGGAATATGCCTTCTTTCTGATCCGCTTCCTTGCCATCGTACTCGATATATTCAGCTTGGAAACTTTTCGTCATGTCACGGATGAACCGCATGTCGGCTTTCCGTCTCTTCTTGAAGCAGAAGTAGCAGGTCGTTTCGGGGCCGATGAGATCGTTCAGGGTCTGGAGTAAAAGCGGGAAAGTAGGTTCAAAATAGACGCAGTCTGCCGCTAGGACGATGTCGGGGTGCTGATGTTGGGTGCGAGAGGACAAGATGGTGGGAGGAGGCGCGGTGCCCCAGTCGTAGACCTCTGCGACAACCTTGTCTTCTAGTTTGTTGAGTGTGATATTCTTCCTCATCAGCGCCAGCATCGGTATCTGGTCCGTGATGTAGATCTTCTGGTCGCTGTCGAGTTCACACCCCAGTGCGACTGCGAGCCCCACCAACCCGCCACCTGCACCGATCTCCACGACAGACTTTCCTCGCAGCGACCCAGCCCTGTGGTATCTCAGCATGTATTTTGATAGGACCATACCGGCGGGCCAGAGTTGGCCGCCACATCCTTCTTGCAGATCTTCGTGGAGGATGAGGGATCTGGTGGAGGGGAGCAGGTTGTCAAAGGTCAGACTTGTTGTTGTGGGCTTCTTGTTGTCGCGCTCGGGAATGAGGGCGGTAGAGATGCCAAAGACGTCGTTCTCTGGAGAGGGGGAGCGGGAGGCAGGCATATTTGGGTGGGCTGGTAGTTCTGTAACTCGTTGAATCGAGGAGGCTTTTTATTGCGCTACGGAGTTTCTCATTCTTGCTCCGCTATCGGACTTAATGCTGTTTGATCAAGGGTGCTTGCTAAAGGACCAGGTCGAGACTCGATCCATGCTGCGATTAGTTTATAGGACTGCTTGGTCTCTGGTAGAATGGTGGCTGTCGCCGCACACGGACCATTTACAAAAACTTTTTCTCAGAGTGCTCACCCGCGAGGCTGCTGATAGACCCCGACATCAGGCAACCGAAATGATTGGATGATAGCTTAGCGGACAGATAATCCGGGGTAACATGCTTAGCTGCAGCTGTTCCTACCTTAGAGGCATCTCTTTCCCAAGGTGTAAGATGGTTCTCATCTGCCTTGAGAGTCCAACAACCCAGATGGAGCTGTTCGAGAAACATAAAATGCCCTTGGATCCGAGGCAACAATGACAAGATCGATGATTGGAAGGTGAAAGAATCCCAGGTCTCCAAAGGTTAACGTCAGGTGTTCCATAATTGCACCAGATTGATCCTCGGCACTGACATCATCGAAAATCCCAAGCCACCGAATTTGTACTTGTAGACGGTCATTACAAAGTGGAGTGCCCCCAGCAATCTGTGGCTCAGCTCTGTGTGGGCATGTAATATTCGTGTCTCCCCCTCAATATTACCGCCTCGTTACTCCCCGTGTCGTCATTGTTTTTGCGCCATAGTAGCTGAAGCTTTGGTTTCCCGGTTGCTCTGGCGCCACTATTGCAAGTCTCCAAGTCACTTCGGTCCCTCTGCGCCCCCCCTGCACGTCACAAGGTTCTTCAATATAAGCTTGCCTCGAAGCTCAACCTCATCCCATCCCTTCTCTTTCCTCCTCCCAAGAAGCGCAGTTCCATCGACCTCTGATCTCCCTTGCCGCCGCAACAACTCAAGACCCCAAATACATCCTCAGTCTTCTATTTACCCAACAACCACACCACAATGGCAACTCTGCACTGTATGTCCTCACTTCCCCCCTCCAATCCCTCATTGAATGTTCTCTACGTCACCACCCGAGACTTCCAAAGACAGAGCTCATTCTTGGACCAAACGTCTGCAATAAATCTAAGAGCACTCTGCTAACCTGCTCCCTCTCCTCCAGACCTTCCACCCGTCAAGCCCTCGGCAATTGCCCTGGGCATCGTCTTCAACCAGGCCGCCTCCGCTGCCGTGCTAGCCCCTCTATTCGGTGACACCTACCACCGTGCCAAGGCCGCCGACAGCAAGGAAGAATTCTTCAAGTCGAAGGAGACTGCCACCGCCGCAGCCAGCTGGGGTTCGTCCATTGTTGGATCTGCCGTGCAGACTTATGGTGTCGCTGCCCTCATCAATGCCACTGGCACTCTGTCATACAAAGGAGCTGCATATCTCGGTGGTCTGATCTTCATGGCTTCCTACAGTCCATCGGTACGTCCAGACCCCGTACAGTCTGTGGTCAAAGACTAACCAAACACCCGCTCAGCTCGTCTCCCAAGTCGTCGTTGAAAACCGGCCTCTGGACACCGTCGCAGTCGGCGTTTTGACCCGCCTGTTCGAGACTGTTGGCCTGAGTGTGTTCCTCACGTACTGGGGAACCCGGACCAACCCCTTTGAGTAAATCACCTTCTCTACTATGAATTAACACTTTGGGTGTAATACGAGGGAAGGAAGCCGTGGAAGCTAGACGGACAGTGAGTGCGATGGAGCAGACCACAGGCACATAGTGAAAGTCGGACATGCAGATCACAAATGGGAGTTCGGAAATGGCAGGACAGCTGACCCCATCAAGTGTATCCATAAAAATCAATCTTCATTGAAACATGAGAGTTACACTTTGGTGTTTCTCTCTCTCTGAATAGCAGCACAAGTTCAGGCTGTCTGCTCTCTCGGCTCTTGCGAGAATCTGTTCAGGTTGTGTTCTGCCTCCACTTTCTTTGACGTTTTCCTGATATTCTGACTTCCTGATTTGCACTCCTGCACACTCCTGACAGCGCCATATCTCCGCCATCCTGTTTGCACTTTGAAAACATCATGTCTGAACCGCCCAATTCCTGTCGCAATTCCTGTCCATATTCGCCAAAGCACCATGTTTGAGCCGCCGTTGTTTCCTGTTCGTACAAGCACCATTCACCATCATGTTCTCGTTCCTCACAACGCCGTATTTGAACGTTTCTGGTCTCGCTCGGGTATCACTGTTTTGGACCGATTTCAACGTCTTGTTCTTATGCTGGGCGTTATTGCAGATCAGGCATCCTCACCAGCCTCCTTGTTCACTGCAGCCTCAAGTGCACCAAGCACGTCCAGTCCATCACCTGCACCTTGTTCTTCTTCTTTCTTGGCCTCCTGCTCGTTGGCTGGGGTAGAGATAGCGTCAGCATCTGCAATCGCATCCGCTTCAGCTTCAACTCTTTCAGGGCTTGCAGTAGGATTGTTAGCTGCAACCACCTCCTGTTTGGTGTCTTCCTTCTTGTCTTCTTCAGAAGCACCCTCTGTTTCAGCCATGGCAACTTCCCCAACTGACTTGGGTGAGACTGGTGTGGCCATGGCGTGCTCAGTAAGAGCAGGATCGTCGACAGATGTGTTTCCCGTCAGTGCGGGATCGATGGCAGGATTATTGTCTGAGAGGGCGGGATCGATGGCAAAGTTGTTGTCTGTGAGGGCGGGATCAATGATAGAGGTGTTGCTAGTGGGAGCAAGATTGATGTCAGTGGCGATCTCTCCCTCCTCACTTCCTTCGTCTTCGCTCTCTGATTCAGAGCCTTCCACGTCTGCGTCCTGCATGATTGCCTCGCCTTGGATGGCGGGCGTTCCCTCTGCGTTGTCGCCACCTTCCACACCTGTTTCTGGTGTGTTTCTCATGGTCACATCTCCTCCGACAGTACTTGTGGCGGCAGCATCGTCGGCAGCGGCGTTCTCCAGCCCTGCTGAAGCGGCAGCAGAAGCATCGGCAGCCGGTGCGGGATTCGGATTCTTAGGCTTCCTCCCAGGCCCACCAAGCTTCTTCTTCTTGCGCCTCGGAGGCATGTTCTTTCGGACTGGCGTAGATGTGCCGTCTGCTTGGGTGTTGAGCGCGCCGGACCCGGACCCAGGGGCAAGGACGCTAGCAGGATTGATATCACTAAGATCGTATCCGGTAGTTCCATTACTCATTGCAGAAGCAACAATGTCTGCCAAAGTTCCAAATCCATTCGTGGCTTTGTATGCACCCTTGTAGAGACTCTCCATTCCAGGTCGGCGATCAGCAAGGTATTTTGGTTCTGGCATCCTCTCGGCCACGGCAGCAGGCACCTGAACCCATTTCTTGACTTCAAAATATCGTTCGTTTGAGCCAGAGATTGCTTTGCGGCGTTTAGAATCTGATGCTAGACCTTCAACGTCCATGAGATCGTCATTGTCTTCGTCATTCTTGTCTTCTTCCTCGTCAACATTCATGGCATCGGCATTGGTGGCAGAGGTGTGTCTAGCATTGTTCATTTGAGCGATTCTTGCGGCCTCGCGTCGCTCTATTTCAATGCCTGGAATCCAGCTGTCGGTCTTTCGGTCCCAAACTGAAGTTTTGGCGGTCTTGTTGCCCTCACGTGAGCGACGAAGCAGTTCCTATTGCAAAATCATTGCATTAGCAAATAGTCGGTCTCGCAAAGACCGCGGTGAGACATACCTGATTGAATGGTCTGATTGCTGAAGACCAGGATGGCATGGGATGGTCGGGCCAAGGGAAGTTGCTGTCCGTGCTCTCAGTTGACGGATTGGTCCCGTCACCAGGCTCGGCCGGGGCGTCTTGGTTGACTCTGACTGTGGCAAATTGCCAGCGTTGTACTGGCAGGCCATCAGTCACGTCGTGATCGGGTTGGCCACCCCGATTTCGCGACAATTGGTTGTTTTCTTGGTTTCTCGTCGAGCGAGAAGACCGGAGCTGTTGTGGCAGATAATTAGCCACTGGCTCTTCCTCGAACATCGGTCGAGGAGAGGGAGGGAGGGCGGCGGAGGAGGGAGGGAGAGAAGGTGTCGGAGACACCGAAGGAGAGGCGACAGCGCCAACGGCGACCGGCTCATCATCTTCCACGTCCTCCTCTTCGGAGGCCTCCACACCAGGACTGTGTCCAGACTCATCAGGGTAATCCACCCGGATGATCCACTGGCGGTTGCTTGAAGCACCGCCAGTCAGCTCCGGGTGGATTTCCCTGAAGTGTCTGTATGCAGTCCTGGTGTGGCGGTACTCCTTTGGGCATACGACACACCTCCACATTACCGCCATGGTTGATGATGGTAAGGTGGATGGAGATGACGGTGGGTGAGAGAGAAAGATAAAGAGGACAGAAACAGAAAGTAATGGTGAATTGGTGGGGTCCGGCAGTAAAAGTCATGTGGCAGATTCGTGCTAGAGTGCGACTTATTCACATCCCACGACGACGAAATCAAAGAAAAACAACAACTTACCGGCGCCATTGTGTCGCGGACACTCCTCTTCGAAAAAAAAAAAAACCAAAAAACTTGGAACGACGGCGACCTTGTCTCTATTACCAGGTGAGTAGGTGCGATTACAGAGACACGTGTGCAAAAGATATCGCGTGGGGAAGCACTTACCTTCAGACAAGATGTGGTTGTTGTGGAAGATCAGAAAGAAGGCTGAGAGTTGCATGAAGGATGTTTTATCAAAGAGGACATTGCCAAGGACTTCGCAACCACGCTAAAGACTGTTAACACAATTAGCGGCGGGTATAACCGGAGCTACGTGGTCGGAACAGCTATATCCCAGGCAATTTGGATGGCGGAGGGAAGGTGGAGCGAGATGGAGGTACTAGAGGGACAGCATCTGTGAGGAGGCAAGAGGCATACGGTGAATGACAAGAAGAGAAGCACAATGGTATAGAACAGGTCGAACGGGAAGACACTCATGGAGAGAGAGATTGGTATATTCATTGGTATCACACTGGACGATCAATCCCTGGCAAAGGAGATCGGTCCATCTAAAGCATGGTACATACAGATATCAACAGGAACAGACAGGGTCAGGGAAATGTCAGTCCCATCTGGAAGACGTCAGCTATCAGCATCGTGAACAATGGGAAGTTGAGCAGACAAGGACACATACCCTGTATCTTTCTGTCTCACAATTCCACCACGGTCCCCAATTTCTTTACCCTGGAATCAGAAGTCAGAAAGAGACCGGATCTATGGAAAAGAAAGGGAATGCATACCGTCTTTCCGCCTTCTACCACGAGTCTGTCCAGCTGGTAGAATTGTGATATCACTGTCTGTCTCTATAGGCCAAAGTCAGTTCCTCGTTTTGTGAATCGCGTATTGCCTGAGTTGTTCCAGGGTTGTAAACGGAGGATGTCTGTGAGCAGATCCTCATTCATGTCCAAGAGGAGAATACCGCTATCTTTCGGAAACACTTAAAAGGGGAACCCCTCCATGAAGAAGTAAAGAAAGGAACGCACCTTCAACATCTGAAGCTCCTTCAAACCTTTCTGCACCAACTCCTGTATCCGTCGCGGATCCCTCTCGTGCTGATGTTCGTGGAACGCATCCCTCGTCCTTCTCCTCGCGTACATCCTGAAATTGTAGTTCGCAAACTTGTTCCCTTCGCGCAATAGTGACCGGTACAGTGAACGGACACTGAATGCTGAGGTATCGGCCGCGGTGGCCAATGCGGAGGAGGCCATTGATGCGATCGGGGACGCGGCACTCGTGTATGTGTGATCAGAGAGTATGAGCTAGAGCGCGTGCAAGAGGTGGGAAAATGCTCGTATCGAGACTGGCTCTGAATAACGACTCCTGGTGTTCTCAGGGTGTGGTGGCGCAAGCAAGGAAATTCGAGCAGGTCAAACTTTTTGGCGGCGCGGCTCAATAATTGCGGCGAGTTCCTTCAGCAACAGCACTCAGAGCAGCTTCGCTAGGCAAATGACTTCTGCAGGACACGCTGCAGATTCTTCGATAGTGCGAGTGATTGTTGGGAAAAGTGATATGGACTGAAAAGATAGACTCGTGAGCCTTCTCACAATTACAGGTTGCATGAAATCAAATAAACTGTGCATCCCGCCGCAGGGTTGCGTCAATGCTCGGCCTGAAATCTCCGAAACGACCGAGATCTCGTTCTACGAGGCTGCCATCAAAGGCGTCACACTCCACCTGGAATTACACTCAGTATTTCACATCCCTAAAGCCATTTGAGAGGACTTTGGGAGGGGAATAGGAAATGGCATCTCAGCTTCCCTCTCCACCGGTCTCGCGCCCAAGCTCCCCGAGCAACACCTCTCGCAGTCAACCAGACCCTGTCGAAGCTGAGACATCAGACTCCAAGGCGCAGGCTGATCTACAACAGCAATCCAAAGACCAAAAATCTCCTGAAGAACTCCTCTCAGAAAGGCTAGACGCGCTTCTCATTTCTTATTTGACGATCTTGGAGACCTACACCAATCTTCGCACCCAGCTCTCCAAGGACTTCTCACAGGGATTCTTTGCACTCGCGCAGGCGAATCGCAATGCAAATTCTACCCTGGGCGTTGGGAGGAGGTATGGCGAGGAAGGATTCGACGAGCGTATGAAGGCGGACAGGGTAGCAAAGATCCAAGAGAAAGGAAACAGCATGCTGCATAAGAGCTGTTGGAAGGCGCACGACTTCGAGGAAGAGGAAGAACAAACCCTTGAGGCAGGGAACAGCGACGGAACAAGGACGGGCAAGACTCCAGCTAGACGGACCGGATCATTGTCACGGAGCAATGAAGATATGGAAATCCTCAAAGATGATTCGGAAGAGAACGTCCAGGAGCCAACAGCCAAACCCCTCTACCGTATCTCAATCACTTCGTCAGTGTCAGACACATCCAGAGACCCTCTCAAATGGTACGGCATCCTCATCCCTCCCGCTTTACGCACATGTCAAACCCATTTCACCGCAGCGGTCTCCTCAACGATCCCTGAAATCTTGAACATCACATCTACATTGCGAGAGCTGGAAGAGGAAATATGGGGTCTTCGGCGCCAATTAGGGATTGGGGATGAGTACGAAACTCCCACCCTGAATGAGCCTGAAAGCAGATATGATATCAACATCGAAAGCAAGCTACTGGCGTCCAAGACCACAGGGGGCCAAGAGTCGGAGAGTCTTCTGATGACTCGTACAATCTCGTCTGCAAAGTCCCAAACAACGCAGGCCAAGAAGTCATCCTTGTTGTCCGCTTCGCCTCCAACAGCAAGCCTGCGATCTGAGCCACGATCCAAGGTTCTGAAGCTTGGCTGACCATGTCTTCTTGTACCATGTTAGGGCCCAAAACAAGGCACCGGCTGGCTTCTCTGCAAGGCCCCGAAGCGAGGATGAGGCACCGAGGGGAGCGTCGGCTCCTATGAAGACAGCTTCTACCAAGCCATTTGCGATCTTATCAAAGTGACTGGTCAGGAATGAATGTCAGATTGTAGGCCTGCATGGCGGTACATTCCGATAGTACCACTACGGATTAATATTATACCAATCGAATCCCAGTATGTATTTGACTCCAGCCATCAACCATCGCAGCTCGCAGCTCACCTTATCAGTAATGGGAAATAACGCCACTTAATCCCTGGTCTTCCATCGACGCGTCCTCTTTCAAAACAGTCGGTCCTTCTGCCATGCTCGACTCATCTTCGAGTGATTCCTCGGTCAGCAGCATCTGATTCTCCTTGTCGGCATGGAATTCAACCCCAGCTCGCTCAGATCTTACATTGTCCTTTTTGATTGGTGACGAGCCCACGTGCCTTGCTGCGGGACTTCGCATCACCTCCTCTAAATCTGCGTCCCAGTAACTAGGCCGCCGTTTCTTCCTGCTAACAGAAGGTCGTGTGCCCTTTCGCCAGACCCCGACGTGTGGGCTGAGCTCCTTCATACCTCTTCCAGTGTCATGGCTAGCTGCTGCGTCCGGAGCACCGAACAGGCCCATACGGACAGCTGCCTGAGTCTCTTCGTCGACTTCAATGACTTCTTCGCCTTCTTCCAGTCTCAGTTTTGGGTCAATTGATTCCGTTGCTATTTGGTCTTCGAAGATCTCACTTGTGGGCATCTCGATGTCTCTCGACCTCTTTTTTTGTTGCGGGTCTGGTGCAGATTCCGCCAAACATTGTGGTGGACTGCTTCTGAACTGCAGATTGTTCGGCAAACGTGACCTCCGAGGCTGCATGCGACGCTGAGGGGGCCTCGACAGGTATGAAGGACCGCCGTAGTGCTTACCGACTCCACGAGCGCTGGCAAGAGCATTGAGGCCATTTTTCCTGAATCGACAAGCAGGTCTTGCCAGTGGTGTGAGAGTATCTGTTCTGTACGAATCTCGAATCCTAGAATCAGGAGCTGGGTCTTGTCCGACAACTTTGGCTGCTGCTGTTGAGAAAGAGTACATTGGAGGTCCCAGCCTTGTGGATTGGTAAGGGCTCTCAGCATAATACCAGCCAGGCTCGAAATGCTCCGATGCAGTACCAACATGTCGCCGGCTCCGGTACTTATGGATAGGAACTTGAGATCGAGGCTGGGTGAACTTTTGCGGAGGATACCACGGACTGTGGGTCATTGCTCTGCGGGGGACTGCTGGTGATCTGGCTTTCAACAATGGCATTGGACTGCCTGTCGCAGTGGCGCGGTTGAAAGGGAGGGGCGGGTTACCAAATCCTGGAGGAGCGCCGTGCTGGCGTTCACACCTCCCCTGTACATTCGAAGGTAGGGCGGCATTATGATGTCCAAGTCCATTGGGTGTTGGGGATTTGAAGTGAGCAGTCGGATCAGGGCATAATACCGTCGGCCCGCGTGTATGCAGACGAGGATCCGGACATGGTTTGCCATCTGTATGCTGTGATCCCTTTGAAGAGGATGCAGTGCCATCACTGCCTCTGTGCGTTGGGGGTTTGGGAAAGATGTCGCTAAACATTGAGCGCTTCCGCTTCGCCGAGTCTGCTGCTTTTTTCACGGTCGGAGACAGAACAAATCTGTCCTCTGCACTGGCTTGCGACTCTCTGTACTGTCCGTCTGCGTCTATTGACTTGCGTTGGAGATGACTGACGACGGGTGACTCTTCTCCTGAACCGATATCCATGTCATAGTCAGCACTCACGCGAAGTTGGGTCAATGGCCGCTCCAAGTCAGTGATGGACAGACGTCCTGCGGGAGATAAGTCGCCGTAATCGTCGGTTGACATCCTCGACACTTGCAATACGGGAGATGAGGAAAAATTGGGCGTATCCTTGAGGGGAAGCGCGAAATCTCCCTTATCGACAGGCGAAGTAAATCCGCTGCTGGGAGGCTCAACAGCCAACACCTTGCAATGGTCCATCTCAACTGAGAGCAAATCTGGAAGCTTTGGAGATCCCTCTGGGAAAGGTTCTCTGACATCCGTGTCAAATTCAGCAACGGACTTTGGGGCTCTAGAGTATCTCCAATTCTTGGAAGATGACTCTAAGCCTTCTTTCTTAGCAGCTCCCACAAGACCAGGGTTGACATTAGAAGTGTCCCGCTTCTCAGGACTTGGGGGTAATCTAGAATCAATAGAGCCAACTGGAGAGGCAGCGAACCGGGCGTCAAGGCGGAATGAAGCCTTCGCACTTTGAATGAGCTTTTGCATTTGTCCAATGTGACCAGGTATGACTTTCGACCTTGTTGAGCCTGGTTGGATTCTTTTCCGACCCGTGTTAGGCAATACTGCGTCTGGGAAGGGCTTCTGGTTTTCGCCAACGTCTTTGTTATGTCCTTCAGGTGCTCTCGAGGAAAGCGAAGGGTGTAAGACTCTAGAAAAGAATAAGGAGGACCGCCGCCGGGGAGGATCTATTGGTGCTGCAAGGACTACTGATTAGTACAGTGTAAGATGCAGGTTCTCATCTCGACCTGATGAGCTCGAGGCGGTTATCACTTACGCTTTGGAGTCCCAGGAGGATAACCAGAATGCGTTGACCTGCCTGAAGAGTCGCTGGACGGCAAAGAGCCAGGTGAATGATCCATACCGAGGAAGGGGTTCAGAGGAAAGAGATGCAATAACACTCAAACTCAATTCGACCTCAAAAGAAGTACCCAAAGACAAGGAGCGGACATCTGCAGCCAAAGACAGACAATGAAGAGAAGGAGACGGAGGCATGAATAGGTCTCGGGACAAGGTAAACGGAGATATTGACAAGTCATGCCATGACACAGGTTGGAAGGGAAGGTCCATGGCTCAAGCCCTGGCAGCCGCGTGTCTTTGGCAACCGGCATCCTTGATTGACGGGAAGAGCGATCGCAGTCAACATGATGAAGAGACACTGAAAGGAGTGTTGGTCATGTTGGCAAATTTTGAAGGTGCTTTGTATGATCAAACTGCGGCATGGTTGGTACATGGCAATCGATCCAGCACTTGAGACTGCCAGACCAGGCCGCAGGAAGCCCAAGACTAGCTGCGCACACAAAGGTCATTGTACCACACAACAACATGAGGCAGTACAAGTTGGCCTAGTCCCATGCACATTAAACCATCTCTGCAGCACAAGACAGGCGTGGCAACACCGTGAGATATGGTCTCTAGAATTAGGCATTAGCCTCATTCGCCAGATCGGAAGCCGTTAGCCGCAACCCGCTCCAGGTGTTGCTTGATCTATGCATATCGAACCCGAGAACTTGCTCAATGGTGTGGCCTATGGTGCATAAAAGCAGGAGATGCAGTATGTTGGCGAGGTTTGTTGCTGGAGCAGGGAGATACCTCAATATGTCCATCTACAATGTGCGCGCTTATGATGTGACATGAAGAAGAGACAACGCCAAAGTTGAGTATTGGTTTAGCACAACACTCGAGAACTCGTGGGATACTAGGTACACGAACTGCCACACTGCTCAAGAATAAATCCTTGCACAGCGATAGAGGGGTGGATATGAGATCATCGCAATGGAGATTGGGTTGATCTTGATCAAGTGGTGAGGGTGGAGATGGGTGTCAGAACAGACCGGGGTCTATTTTACATGAAGGAGGAAGTAGTACCTTCTACTCGCCCATATATAGGTACCTATGGAGAAAGAGGATTGTAGACTATCTAATTTGACAACCTCCCCACTGTTACTCTGCAGAGTGTATTACGTCCAGACGTATGTACCGAGTACAATGTACGAGTACCTCACGGAGTGTGACGAAGATGGAGCACGAGCGGTGAGCGCAGGCACAATGAGCGCCATGGCACCGTGGGCTTGCGGATATTAATTAATAAATTACGGGATCGCAGCCTCATTAACCCTGTCAATGCTTGTATTATTATCTCAGTCCCACGCAGCGACACGCCATTCATGGCACTAAAGAGCAGCCAAGTCGATGGACCACGCATCTGACTCGCCAGATCGAGGCTTGTTCGGACTTAAAGTCTTGAATATAAGTACCCAGTATGTACATAGGTAGATATGTAGAGAGCCACCAGTATCGAAGAACAATGGAGTATGTACCTCGTACCTCCTCCTACAAGCAAGACAGTGTAGGTACTCGGTACTCGTACTCAGTACAAGACTCAATGGATGTCTCACGGATAGCAAGCCTTCGATAGCCACCATTTTGTCATTGGTCTAAGCCACCACTATTATTTGCCCCTTGACATCCATCGATACCTTTCAGTCTTCACCCTGGCCCATGTGCGATCGACATCTGGTTTGACGACTCTGGGGTAGGCCTCGTAGACCAAGATCAAATGTGTTCGGGAACAGCCTTGCCAGCATCAAGATTGTGACGGACAGTTCGAGGGTCATGTCAGATAATAAGTTCTCGGATGAGTTGCATGATTCGTCGCCGACATATCTAGGATCACACCAAGGATTCTGAGATTGTTTCCATGCAGGAACAGGAACAAGGAACAAGGAACAGGACACTTCGCATGGACGGCAGGCTGGTGTTTCAGAACTGCGCCCTGGTCCTTGTCTAGCCGAGTTTTGAAGGTGGAGCAACGGGCTGCAACGGCTCAAGGGTCTGCAGGCGAACGTGTTTAAACTAGCCCCCAAGAGGCCAATAAGGTGCCTGTACATGGGCAAGCTAATTCTCCATAAAGAATAGCCCCAACCGTAATAAGCCCCCAGAGCCCCTCATCGGCTGCGAGATACCGAGGCCTTGCCCCATTCGCTGCCCGTTAGCCAGGTACCAGGTACTGCCTTGTCACCAGCCTGCATCGCTCCGCATCGTCTGCGCTGCTGGCACCAGCTTCAAACCTCCTGACACGGCTTCTCTCTCACTTGTTGTATCACCTTTTCTCCCACGTTGGTTTCCGTTCATTCGCTCGCCGTCCTGTGGTCGTGCTTTCCGCTCCTTCTCAATCTCGTCTTTGTCCTCTCTCAGGTCACTCTGTACTCGTTCAGCCTGATTCGGTGCATGTCTATCGACTCTTCTTTTCGCTAGATACCTAGATTGCTATTTCTCCATTGCAGAGCAATTCTCCCCGTCGCTCCTTACGCACAAGTGCCGCACATTCGTTCACCTCTTCGCTCGTTTTATTGCGCTCGATTTCTCTTCATCTGATCTATCGCGGACAGGTGCCTGCAACTTCTTTGTGCCTTTATTTTCACCGACATACACCTCACAACCAGTTTTGCGGCCTATCCACCTAGGTTGAGCCTCTTCCCAGCCCATTCGTAACCCAAGTCAGCGAGATCTGGCGCTCGAACCATCCATTGACTCCCGCACATCCGACCAACTCCGCAAGAAGGAAGCGCAGGAGCGCAGGAAGGCGGCCAGGCATTGATAGAGCAGATCACACAAGGTACGCGGCTTCATGAGCACAAAAGACGATTCTCGAAGGGTTCGGACGAGCCTTGTCATGTAGCGAAGTGCTCCCGGAGACGATCTAGTGGACGGTGAATGCCTTGTCGAGCATACTGACATAATGGGAATAGTCTTTTCTTCTTGCACGAACGGACATTTCTACAGACTTGTCACATACAGCGCCACCGTCAACTTCTCTGAATCCCTCACGCATGTCAGGAACATGCCTATATACTTCTAAAGCCTGGAAGAACTCCAAGTCCTGCTGAAACGCGGCAAAGGAGTCCAACACGCTTGAATTTACCCCAAATCAGCATCGAGGTCTAGATACGAAGCCGTAGCTGCCATGGATCCATACCAGACTCAACAGCCACAACCCAGTCATGAAGCCCGCTTTCACTACTCCAAACCTAACTATGCTCAACCTTCGCAATACCAACAGTTTCCTCCACATCCATCAGTGAGAGTACCCCCGAATGTCAAGTTAAGTGCCCGCCAAGTGCCCGCCGGCGTTGGCACTGGTCCTCCTCCTGTCAGGTTTGACAGTTCTTCTCGCCAGCAGCAGCAGAAACCTACAGGGAATGGAATTCTGGTGCAGAATTTCAGATTCCCTATTGCTCCACCAATACCTCCATCTTCAGGAAGAATCAGACATGACCCTTCGCAGTCGCCAGGTCGCAAGTACAATATGCATCAATCCTACATGTCATCAGTAGCCGACGAATATGCTACCCCCGGAACAACACCCGGATCGAGATCAAGAGGATTCCCAACCCCAACGTCCAAACGCTACTCAGGTTCTGTTTATGCTGAAAGTGAAGCTCTAGGCCCTGAGGAGCGGTTCTATCCAGGTGATCCAGATGAATATGATGATGAATCAGACCTAGCCGGTTCGCCAGATCCAATGCCACAAGTCGTGCGGCAAGCAAGCCTCGGGAAACGAGCCAAGCCAGCCCTTACTACTATCAGGAATCGAGACAGTCAGATCGAGCAGAATATCCCAGAGGAATTTCCTGCTCCCCCCACCCACATCAACCCCAAAGCGACTATGGAAGCCCTCAGTGCAGCGGTGGCTGCTGGTATGGGTACCCAACATATCGGGTCGCGTGCGGGTACTCCTGTCTCGCGCAGTCACACTCCTGTTAGGATGCCATTTGACACATCCCCGTCCTCTACCTCGGCGGATAAAGAATATCTACAGACTCCCAAATCTCCGAATACAATCTCTTCTGGAATGCTTCTTACCCAGACCCCTGCCTCGTCACATTCCCAGAAATCTACCAACAATCTGCTTGGTTTGGGTATTGAGCAGCCGGCGATGAGTGACAAGATCCCTGCCAATCGAAGACCGCCTCGGTTGGACATGGACGCTGTCAGGGAAGCCGAGAGTCGTGGCAGTACAACCAGTCTGGCAGATTTGATCAGACGGGCAACAAAGCTTGCTGCCAATCTCGACAGAGGAAAGACTGCAAGCCGACTAGGCATGTTGGACATGTGGGGTAGTGGTGAAAAGATGGGCCCTAACAATCGTCATTCGACCATGTCCGACATGCTGTCAGCTTTCCCTGCTCCAGCTATAGGTGGTACCCCGACGAAGCGAGATACGCTGTGGCCATTAGGTGAAAAGGGCGATGGCTACGCCTCAACCACCGATCTGTCCAAAAGCCACCGCACAAAACAACGGCGGAAGTGCTGCGGCCTGTCATTACCTATCTTCATCATCGTCCTTGTTGTCATCATCATTCTCATTGCCGCCGCTGTATTAATACCCATATTCCTAATTCTTGTACCAAAACAACACCGATCTGCCAGCCTCAGCAACTGTGCTGCCAGTCATCCTTGTCGCAATGGGGGCACCAGCATAGTGAGCAACGACGCTTGCGTCTGTGTCTGCTCCAACGGGTTTACCGGGAGCCAGTGTGAAACGTCGGAAAACACAGGGGATTGTATGACCATTACGTTGAATGACGGGGATAACGAGTACAAAAATGCAACGATGGGGCTCTCGATCCTCCCTACGCTTTCGGATGCACAGACGCGGTTCGATATCGCTCTCAACATCTCGACGATATTATCACTTTTCTCGTCCCACAATCTGTCCTGCACGGGTGAAAATTCTCTGGTGGACTTCAACTCAAGTGTTTCAAACCTGGGAACAAGGAGGACGAGACGATTCATTATGCTACCTGGCTTTGAGCCCAATCCGCCCGTGATCAACAAGCCTCATCTACCTCAAGTAACTGCGCGTGCAGAACCAGCCTGCTCAGGATCATCTCTCGAAAGGAGACAGGATGGTGGCGACGCAGGAACTTCGACTTCTAATGGGATTGTCTTCCAAGCGAGCTCACCAATTGTAGGGCCAGTCAGCCCAACAGAAGCTGTAGTCACTGGGACCTCGTCTGTCACGAGCGCGACTACAACGACCGACGCTGGTTCGGCCACAACAACGGCGTCACAATCGCCATCTACAACGAGCACTGGTGCCTCCGAACCTTCCTCGACAGCCATCAGTAGCGAGAAGCTCGACTTTGCCAAAGTTGTCGTCCTCTTCGTCCTCCAAGAGTCTCAAGGCATGACTGCAGCCGTCAACGCTCAACAGCGCATAGACTCGTTCTTCGCTCAACAGACAAAGGGCAACGCCACATCCGACAAGGTGGACGTTGGATTTGAAAGCTTAGCACTCACGGCAAACTTTGACAAATTCACCATTATCGAGGGCGATGGACCAGTCGTGGGTGGAAAAGAGGGTTCATAGTTCGGGATGAAGAGTGATGTGAGCCCGGATGCGGCCGGCACGTACCATTGTTTGCAAAGCCATGATGTCGTAAACGGCATTGGGATATCCGTTTGAAGATGAAGATGAATTTCTCCCTGGCACCATCTGAGGCTCCATATCGAAACGTCGAGGGATGTCACAGGATTTGGTCGGGACAGCTACTGTTGGAAATACCAGCGGGCGTCAAATGAGGCGACAGCATCTTGGCTACGTGTGTGTATACCAACGAGCGTTTCTTTAATGTCGTACTATTCGCGGTGAAGCTTCTTGTATGAGGTTTTTTGAGTGCTGGAAGACAAAAATTACTGGCTGGCTGGCTGGGTACCTATGTTTTGAGCCAACAACGCTTTACTTTGCCACACGTATGGTATGGTACGGACCAAGGTAGACTTGATTCACATGCATGCACAAGACTTTCTTCCTTTTCCTTTTCCTTTTGTTCTTGTATTCTTCTTGTTTCTTCTGCGCCAATCCGATTGAGGATATGATAGAATTGAGTCGTTTCATAACACTAAGTTCGAGTTCGAGTTTGAGTTCGACTACGTATTCCGGTACCTACAGCAGTTCCACCGTGTTAAGAGGGCGGAGGGGGGGAGGTGGCACTTTGAATCTCCCATCTACTCTCACTCGCCCACCCTCTTCCTAAGCTATTCATCTTCAAAAATTGATGGAAAGGCGACAACAGAGAAGAGAACACAGAGGAAAGTCGTGCTGTGCTTTTTGGTACCAGTTTCATGATATCGTTCTTCGACAGGACATGCTCTCATTTCTTGTCTTCTCGTAGCCACTCCGTCTCCAAGCAGCAAATACATACTTGAAAGCTGGAGCTGCTCTCCTCTCAAAGCACCTTCCCTCTCCCATGCAGCAGTCTCGGAAACAGATGATAGTCTTCACCCAACAGATACTCGCTCAAGCGCTGGCCAATAAAGTGCACTCTTCCCACACTATCTATCCATCGTTGATACCCGTCATCAACCCTCTTTGGATCCGCCATCTAGTCCCGTAAAAGCTGGTCGATTTCTTCCTTGGACAAACCCAACAAATAGGCCAAGTCCAGCATGCTCTCACCAATATTCAGGCGGGCAGGAGCTTCCATTTGGACCTTGGATTTGGCTTTCCATGCCACACCCAGACCAGCTGTCTTGAGCATGGGAATGTCATTCGCGCCATCCCCGACCGCCATTGTCTGAACAAGAGGAATTCCTTTGTTGGCTGCTAAGCTTATCAACAAGTTACGCTTGTGTTGAGAGTCAACGATTGGGTACGCAGATTCGAGTTCTCCAGTAAGTGTGCTGGAGTCGGGGTCAACCGCAAGGTGATTCGCAAACGCATGGTCGAGCCCCAGTTCCCCAGCAAGCCAATTCGCGAGAGGCTGGAATCCACCACTGAAGACAGCAAGAGTAAAACCGAGTCTTTTCAGGCATTTGCACAACTCTTTCGCCCCTGGGGTGATGACAATTTTGGGCTTGAGCCGTTCAAATACGTCGCTTGGCACACCCTTCAGCAACGCTACTCTTGCTTTTAGAGATGCAGCAAAGTCGAGTTCTCCGTTCATGGCGCGCTCGGTAATCGCAGCAACTTTGTCTTTGACGCCCACAAAGGCGGCGATCTCGTCAATCACTTCCTGACAGATGAGGGTGGAGTCCATGTCAAAGACGCAAAGACGTTTGTGTCGACGGAAGACATTGGAGGGCTGCAGAATGACCTCGCAATTCCATTCTCTTTCGAATTTATAGATCGATTCGTGCTTGGAGATGAGAGAAAACGGTAAGTATTCGGGGTTTGGAGGAGGGCTAAAGGTAACCTCCATTACTCTTGGTTTGAATGGATCTGGTGCCAGGCATCGGTGGGAAGAAGTCAGTTGCCTCTCCTCAGGAGTGTTGTGCACCAGAAGACTGTCAAGTGTAGAGAGGAAGTGGGTCAAGCATAGTTGAGATATGTAGGCACCGTACAGATGATCAAGAGGTTCAGGTTCAGGTGCAGGCGGCTCCAGAGGATATTCTGAGATGCTTGTTGTCGGCGCGGAGCCTTCAGCAATCTCGGGAACTGGTATTGGATCTGTCGGTCTGGCTGGGGGAGATTGATCTGGGTGGATATGGGGGTGTCGCGGTGCACTCGAGTTGTAGAAGATGGTCGCGACAAGTCTTGCCGGATCACCAACCTCAGGAACACAGTTGGTATGGGATATTGTGTAAATAGTTCCACTCTCTTGAGCCACTATCGGTGAAGGGGGGATGGCACTGATGGATCTTCTCGACGCGCTCGAGAGAGAAAGGTTCGAAACGACGCTTCGGGGAACTCGAGGTGGTTGCTCCAGAACTCCATCGATACTCGCCGAGGGTCCTGTTTGGCGTGATTTGTATTCAAGGTGGTCGTCGAGAAACGTACTGGCGCCCAGTGAGTCCTTCCCCAAGCTGAGCTTGTGAGATCGAGAAGGCGACGCCATTGCGAGCACGAGCTGATTCTCTGAAATGGCAAAGAGGTCGCGCAACAGCTTTGAAGGTCGAAAGGTACTCCTTGTCCTGAAGCCACACTAGGTCGACGTTGGAGAGCAACAGGGACGGATGAGGGGTGCGATCGACGGGATGCAAAACGACGTCATAGCATCTCGAGGCCAATGCAGGAACAACCCATTGAGGCTCAGATCAGCATGGAGGGACAATGGAGAAAAGACTGGGTGAATATTCTGAGTGGTAGCTCGCCAAGATCCCTACCATTGAAGTTGCCTGGTAAAACGACCTCAAGCTTACCTGCAAGTGGAAAGATTGAACTGGGGAAAATACCTCCACCAGTTCGTGAAGCAGAACAAAACAAAATTCCGGGAAGATTGTAGCGAATTAGATGGAAGGGCAACAATCGCAGGCAAAAAGCGCAGTTTGACGCAGCCAAGCATCCCGTGACCTCGAGACAGTCCAGCAGCTGTGCTCACGTGCATTTCCTCCATTTCCTGCACGTGAGGCTTGGCGAGATTGAGCACGCAAGGCACGATAAAATCCTTCACCGGGGCTCGGCAAATCCCCGCGCCCGGCTGTCGCTCTCTCACCCTCTCACAGGTTCGGTCCAGACTCGAGAGATATCAACGTTACTTCTACTCGTATTGGGGGCTGTCGTCACCCTGTCACAATCTCACGACATCGTTGACCTTCTCTTCGCAATTTGCAGTGTCTTGTTACTCCCGCATTCTCGTGGCTTGGCTTGGATGAGGTGCTCGCAGGGGAGCTGTCACGTAAGTTGTAACAAAGGACGCTGCGCTCCGATTGCCTAGCCACACACGGAGGTATAGAAAATGGGGCCTAGCTGAACCCGGAGACCCTATCCTCTAAGTTAGGTACGCATGTAATCCAGATTTTCTCCGACTTCCGATATCCTACGGTTCTCGGGTGAGAAGGCCAGCAAATGACAAAAGACGTTCAACGTCGAGAATGGGCGGCATCCAATGACGATGGGGAAGGCTCTTTGCCTCCTCGATC
The DNA here is from genome assembly GCF_000835455.1 of Fonsecaea pedrosoi CBS 271.37. Taxonomy (NCBI): domain Eukaryota; kingdom Fungi; phylum Ascomycota; class Eurotiomycetes; order Chaetothyriales; family Herpotrichiellaceae; genus Fonsecaea; species Fonsecaea pedrosoi. Next base: position 3,598,525 of record NW_013550615.1, on the reverse strand, counting down.
ACGCCATCGACCAAGGGATGAGGCAGTTGAGCGATGAGTGACTGTTTTTGCAAATTTTGGCACCGGATCGCGAGGCTCTCAACTCCTAGTTCGCTCCACTGCTGAATTGCGTGCTCAACGATGATATCGCAGCAGGTTGATTTGTAAAAAGGTGAGCTTCCAGCACTTTCATCATTCCCCCCAGTGTTGTTGTCAGTCGGATCGCTTTTCAATGGGTTTCCTCTCGCGCTTCTCGTCCTCCCTCGCCCAAGTCTCTTACCTCTTCAACCCGTTTGCCTCAAGTGAGCTCGACATGTCTTCAGGAGCCGAGACCCCGTGTGGGAGTGGCCGCAGCAGCCCCTCATTAGGCGGTGCCGACTCTGGCTATTCCTCAGGTGCCAATAGTGAAAGTGAATTGTCCGAGGTGTACTTCACCAAACAACACCTTCGTTTTCTCAACCGCCAACTTCAGTTTCTCGAACCTCAGGAGATCCTCAGATGGGCCATCACCACCCTTCCCAACCTCTACCAGACCACGGCCTTTGGCCTGACAGGACTCGTCCAGCTGGACATGCTGTCCAAGCTCAAGGTCCCTCGCCCGCAGATGGTGGATCTCATCTTCCTCGACACCCTCCATCACTTCCCTGAAACCTTGGAGCTGGTGGACAAGGTGCGGGAGAGATACCCTCTGGTCAACATCCATGTGTTCAAGCCAGCCGAAGTTGAGACTGCAGAAGAGTTCAAGGAGAAATATGGCGACAGGCTATGGGAGAAGGATGACAACAGATATGACTATCTGGTCAAGGTTGAGCCTGCACAGCGGGCTTACCGTGAGCTGCAGGCATATGCTGTTCTCACCGGCCGGAGAAGAAGCCAAGGTGGCGCCAGAGGATCCTTGGACATCATTGAAGTCGACGAGGCCGGTCTGCTCAAGATCAATCCCATGGCCAACTGGAGCTTCAACCAGATTCAGCAGTACATCAAGGACAATGACGTCCCATACAATGCCTTGCTGGATCGGGGTTATAAGAGTGTCGGGGATTGGCATTCAACCCAACCTGTCAAGGAAGGTGAGGACGAACGTGCAGGCCGATGGAAGGGTCAACAGAAAACGGAGTGCGGTATTCACAATCCCCGCTCCAAATATGCACAGTACTTGATGGAACAAGAAAAGAAGAGAGAGCGGGAAGCTCTGGAACAAGCGCTTCAAAAGGTCAGCCTCGAGGCGCAATCATGAGACGAGGTCTGAAGCGATCCTCGTGTTTGGCAGCATAGCGTCGGTGTTCGGGACTTCGGCCATCGGTGATGGCATGGATGCATTTTCCTAGTGGGTTTCACATATTAGAGACATGAGCGACACGATATCAGCATTTGCATGCAGCATCAGGGGGTGGATGATGGATTAGTGAGTGTTATCGAGGGAGGGAAAAGAGCGTGGTGGCCGCGGTGGCCGCCCCGCGCCTTTACAGAAGCACGAGAGGGTTCAAAAGAGGCATGGGGTTTCTTGGCAACAGCAGCGCCGCCTCTGTGATTTAGACGAACAGAAGGACATCAGCCCCCATTAGGGCAGGCGCTCTGTCCAACGCTGGGAGGCCCTGACGCCCCAAAGACCCCCTTGTCGATAGATTTATCACAGGTGCAGATTATCTGACCGCCCATTCTCTCTCCTTTGCTCATCCGCTTCCTATTTGCATCAAGGTCCTCTTTTTGCATGGCTGGCTGTGTAGCACTCCCCCATGGAGACACCGCCTCTTGCCCGCAGTCATGTTGCAAAAGCGCAGTCCGCAAGGAAAACTCTTTTGCTTGTCCAGTCAGAAACAAAATTCATAGAGTACTTGGTTCCTTTTTGTGTCAAGCTCCTGTCCTGTTATCTGTCCTCCCTGCTCCCATCGTTGAACATGGCAACGGAGATCGGCAGCCTTAGCGAGACCCGAAGAGAGTGGTTGGCCTCAACAATCCCATGAGGCAAGCCCTTCGGCCCCCTCCTTTTCCATAAGGGACCATTCTGTCGAACGCCAAACGGACACCACTGCCAGGCACCGGAACTCGGTGCAAGCTTCGACACAGGCATGGTACATAGCTTCGGACGCAGCCAACCGCTACTATTGGAGATGATCACGGGGGATCCTTACTCGGTATAGGGGTTGCAGTAGGCAGGGGTCGCGCACACCATACATCATTCAGGGTTCGTAAAAATTTGTGCGCGGGCTCAGCCGTGGCGGGGATTGCAACAAACGAGAATAGAGTAGGTTTCTTACTATTTGGCCTTGGCCGCTCGCATTGGACGTGGTTATAATACTTCTTTTAGGATATTTCCCTCTCTGAGATCTCTGTCTATTCTGTGCTGTCCTTTTTCCCGTTGTCATTGCCCTTTCTTCAGCGTTTGTCCCACTCAACGCTGCGTGCCGAGCAAAACCAATCCTCTGACGTCTTCCCTGGCAAAACCCCCTCCTACACTGTCACCATGGCCAACCCACCCCACGGAGGAGTTCTCAAAGATCTCCTGACTCGAGATGCCCCTCGACATGCCGAGCTTGAAGCTGAGGCTGAGAAATTGCCGGCGGTCATTCTCACTGAGCGACAGTTGTGTGATCTGGAACTCATTATGAACGGAGGTTTCTCCCCGCTTGAGGGATTCATGAACGAGAAGGACTACAATGGTGTCGTTGAGAACCTGAGACTCGCGAGCGGTGCTCTCTTCAGCATGCCCATCTGCCTGGATATCGGGGCCCAGATAATTGAGCGCCTCAAGATCAAGCCAGGGTCTCGGATTACCCTCCGAGATTTTCGAGACGATCGCAACCTTGCCATTATTACCGTGGACGACGTCTACAGGCCAGACAAGAAGAAGGAGGCACAGGAAGTCTTTGGAGGAGACCCAGAACATCCGGCCATCAAGTACCTGATGCAATCGACCAAAGAGTTCTACGTGGGTGGCAAGATCGAGGCCGTGAACAAGCTCAATCACTACGACTATGTGGCGCTGCGTTACACACCCTCGGAACTCAGGGTGCACTTTGAGAAGCTTGGGTGGACTCGTGTGGTGGCTTTCCAGACTCGAAACCCCATGCACCGGGCGCATCGTGAACTGACTGTCCGCGCCGCCCGTGCGCGTCAGGCCAATGTGCTCATCCACCCTGTCGTGGGTCTGACGAAGCCTGGTGACATTGACCACTTCACTCGAGTGCGTGTCTATGAAGCCCTTATGCCCCGATATCCCAACGGAATGGCCGTCCTTGGCTTGCTTGGACTTGCCATGAGAATGGGAGGCCCTCGCGAGGCCATTTGGCACGCTATCATCCGAAAGAACCACGGTGCTACCCACTTCATCATCGGCCGGGACCACGCAGGTCCTGGCAAGAACAGCTCAGGAAAGGACTTCTATGGTCCTTATGACGCCCAACATGCGGTCGAGAAATATCGCGCCGAGTTGGGCATTGAGGTTGTGGAATTCCAGATGATGACCTACCTACCAGATACAGATGAGTACCGACCAAAGGATCAAGTCCCTGAAGGGGTGAAAACCTTGGACATCTCTGGCACCGAGTTGCGCAGACGCTTGAGAGTCGGTGCTCCTATCCCAGAATGGTTCTCCTACCCGGAAGTTGTGAAAGTATTGAGGGAGTCGAACCCTCCTCGCGCAAAACAAGGCTTCACCATTTTTCTGACCGGCTACCAAAATTCCGGCAAGGACGCCATCGCGCGAGCCCTACAAGTCACTTTCAACGAACAAGGCGGGCGTCCCGTTACCCTCCTTCTGGGTGAGACCGTCCGTCACGAGCTGTCCTCCGAACTGGGCTTCACAAGAGAGGACCGCGACACCAACATCGCGCGTATCGCCTTTGTTGCTGCAGAACTGACCAAAGCTGGCGCTGCTGTGATCGCAGCACCAATTGCACCCTTTGAGGAAGCCCGCCAGGAAGCTCGGGACACCATCCAGCAATATGGCAGTTTCTTCTTGGTCCACGTCGCCACTAGCCTCGAGTTCTGTGAAAAGACGGATAAGCGTGGCGTGTATGCGCGGGCTCGGAGGAACTCGATCAAGAACTTTACTGGTATCAACGATCCGTATGAGAAGCCCTCGAATGCAGATTTGACCGTAGACTGCGAGAAGCAGTCTGTCAGGAGTATTGTCCACGAAATTGTGTTGATGCTGGAGAGCCAGGGCTTCCTGGGCAACGTGTAGATGCAATTTATGAGCATGGGAACGGATTGGTTCAATGTATGGTGATGGGTAGTTAGAGGATCTGAAGAACATGTGGCCTGCTTATATAGACACTTTTGGTATCCTAGAAATATCTTGCTTGGGTCAAATGCATTACCTGCTCCACAGTTATAGAGAGGCTTAAAAGGCAATTTTCAGTAAACGCAAGGCTGAGAGGCGAGGCAGGCGCCAAGGACGCGTCAAGGCTCAGAGCGCATCTGAGCTCATGTCAACCTGCGGCCAGAGGTTGCTCCAAACAACAAACCACCAATCTCTGATTTTGGCTTCCTCGACCTCTTGGGACTTTCTCGCTGTCTTCCTAGTATCTGTACCACTATTCGAATACCATCTCGAGTCTTCGGTTCCCATTCTTCATCCGCCACCATGTCAGACGGCACCATCTTCAAGCCGGAGAAGGACTTTACGAAAGAGGCGGATAAGATTCTCCCCGAAGCAGAAGCACTAGCGAAGGTAGAGATGCTGGTCACTTCCATGAATAACCTGGCTGATGTTCTGCGCAGAAAGATCTTCACAAAGCCATTGACAAGATTCTGCTGCTTGAGAAGCAAGCAAGACAAGTACGTGATTGATGACCGGAGACTCCCTGCCCTGCCCTTCGCTAACTATTGCCGCAGTCCTCAGATCTCGCGACAACCTCCCGGTGTCTCGTTACCATTGTCACGCTATGCAAAGAGGCCGGGGATTGGAGCTTGATGAACGAGCAAGTCCTGCTCCTGTCGAAGAAACATGGCCAACTCAAACAAGCCATCACAAACATGGTGCAGGTTGTCATGGGCTTCCTTGACGACACACCGAATCTTGATACGAAGCTCAGTGTCATTGAGGCGCTCCGGACCGTGACCGAGGGCAAGGTGCGCAAAGTGATTCCATTGTATCGATGTGCCATCAGACTGACATGGGCAATAGATCTTCGTCGAGGTCGAACGTGCCAGAATCACCCGAATACTTTCCAACATCAAGAAAGAGCAAGGCGACATCAAGTCAGCATGTGATATCCTCTGCGAACTCCAAGTGGAGACTTTCGGCTCGATGACGAGAAGAGAAAAGACAGAATTCATCCTAGAACAGGTGGCACTGTGTATACAGAACAACGACTGGACGCAAGCCGGTATTCTAAGCAGAAAAATCAGCACAAGATATTTTGCCCGAAAGCCGAAGAAGACCCCTGAGCAGTTGGAAAAGGAGAGGAAGGAGAAAGAAGCAAAGAAGAAGTCTGAGGAGCAGTCTGAACAGGAGCCAGAAGACGACGTGACGGATCTCAAACTGCGATATTACGAACAACAGATCACACTGGCGAAACACGAAGACAAATACCTCGAAGTATGCAAACATTACCGACAAGTTTTGGATACGGAGTCCGTCGAGAACAATCCTGAACAGCTCCATGCCGTTCTCCAAAGAGTCATCTACTTTGTTTTGCTCGCCCCGTATGATAATGAACAGTCCGATCTTCTACACCGCATCTATCAAGACAGTCGCAATTCTGAAATCCCCAAAGACGCAGCCCTGTTGAAACAGTTCACCATTCCGGAACTCATGCGATGGCCCATGGTCGAGCAGCAGTATGGTGAACACCTTTGCTCAACAGACATCTTTTCCAAAACCCCGGACGCGAGTGATCCGCAGGCCCATACGCGATACGAAGCACTGAGGCATCGGGTGATTGAGCACAATGTTCGCGTCATTGCCAAGTATTACACACGCATCACGTTCCCGCGTTTGACGGAGCTCTTGGATCTCTCGGATGATGAGACCGAGAAGTACATATCGGACCTAGTGACGAAGAAGACGGTGTATGCGCGCATCGACCGGCCTGCCCGAGTGGTGAGCTTCGAAGTCAAACGCGGACCGGATGAGGTGTTGGACGAATGGGGCAACAGCATGAAAGGGCTATTGCAGCTTTTGGAGAGGGTGGGACATTTGATGCAGAGAGAGGAGATGATGGCGAGGATTCAGCCCAAGGAGGAAGTCAAAAGAGCCAAGGCGTAGTTCACCGAGGAATTTTGATGAGATCCTGCAGGTTGAGAAGGAAATTGTATCAGTATGTTGCTGTTCAAGGCTGGGAGCACGCTCTATTTCAATGCTGTCGCTCCAAGTTACATTTAGAGTGGCGGTCTCGGGAGATCAGTGCATGGATGCAATGGGAATGGACGGTTTCTTTCAGCGTCCGGAACACAAAATTGAGGTCAGATTAGATTGGTGCAGACCAAGACAGCATTCAGGAACTGGTGGGATCCAGATGGGTCAATGTTGAAGCTCTGAGTCGATACAGTAGAAGAGTAACCGAAATGATGTCCCGTGATCCTGTCAAGCAGCTCGTCATTACGAGCCAGAAATGTATTTTTCAAAGGATCCAGGAACGCTGATTGACAGAAGTAACCGAAATATAATTACCACGTGTCGAGGTAGATGGTTGTGCATTAGCATCCGACACCAAATAATAGATTGGACGTTACACGCTCCCAACGCGTTTCTTCGCCACGCTCATCAGATCAACCATGACATGAGTCCATGATATGAGCCTACAACACGACACGACACGACACCACATGACAAGGACGCCAGCGACGACGACCCCCAAGCATCAAAATCGAGTGATCTAGCTGTGCTCTCAATACCTAGCGAGTAGGCAAACAAGTCAACATCTCAACAAACCAACCGTTTACCACCATCCTATACCTCGTACAACCAACCGCCTGGATTCAGGCGACCATAAGATTATCCAACGACAATAACAATGTCACAAATGCTTCCAACACCTTCGGCAATTCCTCTCGCCGCATTCCGCGAGGCGCTCAGGCTGTACCCCTCGCTGGTCGAGAAGGTGTATAGATCCAAGTTGAAGAACGACAACAAGAAAGTCACTGAGGCGTTGAAGCGCGATCGCTGGAGGTTCCACGATTTGCCCGCCGCTGTTGCTGCTGCTGCTGCGGCTGAACCCGTCTCTGGCGGTGCTGATGTTGATGGTGAAGTTGCGTCAGCGTCCAAGAAGGACAAGAGTAAGACGAAGCAGGCGAAGACGAAGAAGAATGGATCTTCCGGTACGCAAGGTGGCGGCGGCGGCGGAGGGCTGACGAAAGATGATGTTGAGAGGTTGGTGCAGTGGAAGATGTGAGTCTGTTCCAAGTCAAGTCAAGTCGATTCTATTTTATTCCCTACGCTACCTCTGGTCTCTGTTCGCAGGATTTGTTTCTACCATGGGAGTGGGACGGATGCGTGTTTCGTTGTCGATCCCGGCCGGGGTCATGATGGAACGACATGGCATGCCATGCCATCCTCCAAAAACCAGCTGTCTGCTTTTGTTTTCAAGGAGCTGCTATTCGCTATTCTCTCTGCTTTCCCGGGCCACGCCCATGACCCATTTCTGTGTGGTTTGTCACGGCGCAGAAAGAAAGCTGACCCCTTTCCCCCGTTTGTTCAGAACCCACGGCCACTCGCGGCCCTTTCTCCCAGCCATGGTGCGCAAGAACGACGCCTCGGCGGTTCAAGCCCAGACGTGTCTGGCCTTTGCCAAACTCTCGTCCTCATCAACCTCAGAATCAACTTCAGGCTCCTTCCCCCAACCGTCCCGTCTGTCCACCGCCGTCATAACCGACGCCCTCGACGCCGTCTGCAAACTGACCGGCATCGGCCCCGCCACGGGGACCTTGATCCTCAACGTCTTCGACCCGGTCCACGTCCCCTTCTTCCAGGACGAGATGTACCTGTGGTTCTTCCCCACTGCGGACAAGAAGCTCAAGTACTCGCTCAAGGAGTACACGGCGCTGCTCGAGGCCGCGGGGCCGGTGTTGGAGAGGTTGAACGTCACTGCCCGCGAGTTGGAACAGGTCGCTTACGTCCTGGGTCATGTGGATTTGTTGGAGGGGGTGGAGCGGAAGGGCTTGCTCGACGCGTTTGACGAGCATCCGGGCCTCGATGAGGCGGGGGTTCGTGGTGAGGGTGAGGGTGAGGGCGAGGGCGACGGGAAAGATGATGATGACAATGCGAAGGACAATAGCCCTCAACAACCACAGCCACAGCCGCAGCCACAACAGCCAACACCGGCTCAGAAAGGCAGGAAACGGACAGCTCTTCCAAAGGACGAAGATAACAAAGAGGAAACCCGGGCACCGAAACGACGATCACAACGCCAAAGATGACTGATATCAATGTCCCCTCAAAAGGAGACCGCGACTGGGGGCCCAAAGCTGGGGAGAGATTATAAATTGATTAACTATTTGATTTTCCTTCCACAACGGCTGGTGTTGACTCCCCCCCAAGAAAAGAGATCATCTACGCCGCGGGTCGGAAGAGCAGCAAACGTTTGTCCCGTTTCTTTTTGATTTTTCCCACCACCATTTGTCCCAGAACGCAATGCTTGCAGAGAAACATAACACAGCAAGGAAGGAATTATCGACCAGTTGTCCCCCGGGCTCTTTCAAGTTCCTTTTGTCAAATTTACAGGACAAGACCCAATCCAGCGAGAGCAAGGGCCACGATGCCACGGCCCAGCTCCAGGGTTGGTGCGGCGTTGTCAGACGAGGAGCCGTCGGTGGCACTGGCGCTGGCGCTGGCGGTTGTGGAAGTGCCGTCGCCAAACGAGAAGTCGGTTGATGAGGCACTGCCGGAGGCAGTAGTGGCGGGTGCAGTGGTGCTGGGGGCCGCGGACACGGGTGTGCTGCTGGTGGACGGGTAGGCGGACGCGGCCACACAGTATTGGTCACGCTGCTGTTGGACCGTTGTGACGCCCGAGTCGTTGGGGCAGTTGTTGTAGCAGGTCAGCAGGTTGCCGTACTGAGTGCACAGGCAGCCGTAGTCGGTGCTCTGGCACGAGTTCACTTGTCCCTGGATGGTGGCAAGGCAGGCATCAAGAATGCTGTTCACATTCTGTTAGCAAAGTTCTTGGTTGCTTGAAGGGCAATGGGGCGTCCAATGGTCTCACTTTTGGGCGGCACAGGTTGAGGTCGAGGTCGAGGTGGTGGCCGAGCTGGTGGCTGTCTGAGCAGCTGCCAGGGAGGCAATGGATGCCAACAGAAGAGTTGTCAACTGCATGATTGATAGGTGTCGAGGAAGCGAAGGTTGAGATATGGTGCCAAAAATGCTATTCAACGAAAGACTTGGAACTGAGCAGGAGGGAGAAGCAAATAACGAATGTATGTAACGGAGACAACAACACACAATGACAAGCCTATTACCGCTGTATATAGACACCACGAGAAACAAAGCAACGGGGACGAAAAAAAAGGGGACTGGTGTTCCTGGGGGAAAGGAGTAAAAGATAAATACGACTGGAAAATACTAGTAGCTCGGCCGCTAGCTAGCTAGCCTACCCAGCACCAATGCCTGACATGCACGCGGTAACCCTCAACGACCCTTGACAGCAATTGGGAAAACAATGGGCTTGTCAGAGTGGATAGGATAAGTTTTGGACTGGGGTTTGGTTCAAACTGGTTCGACTTGACTGGATCGAGGCCTGAACCCCCGTGGCGTGGCGGCTCCAAAGCGACACGGGCCGGAGGATTGGTCCAGTCGGATACATTTCAGGAGTCCGGAGGTTGTGGGGAAAAGACAAGCATTGACCCCCGATCATCTCGTTAGACGGAGCGACGGATCTCCCTTTCAGTGGCTAGCCCCTTATGTGGCATTGGCCGCCACCAGACTGAGACATGCCTTTGCATCTGCTTGTTCACTTGTGACTGTGCCTCTTTCTCTTTTTTTCCCGCTGGTGGGAACAAGTCAGACATTTGACGGTGAGAATTCAAAGAAGGGTGTGGTGGTGTCGGTCATGCGGTCGGTGGATTCTGGTTTCTCGGAGGACAGCTGGGTGGTCAACAATTGTTTCGGACAAGGGCTCCCCCTATCCACTCGACCTCGTGTACGAGTAGGGAGTCCATGTTACGTCAAAAAAGACATCAATAGCCTGGCAGCAAGGGTAGAGGAATGACAACAACATGTGATGGAAAAAGCCTTGCTTGGTGCAGACGGTGCAGCAGGTGGTGGTGGTGCGGCTATGGGAAAAGTGACAGTGATGGAAATTAGCATCGGCGCTAACACCGGTGCCAAGACTGACCAGTGTTGCCTGTGGAAAATTGATTTGTTCTGGGAAGAGTTTAGCTCACTTAGCCACTCTAAGTCCATTCCCTGCGCTATCACGTACAGAAGCAGTCCACTTTAAATAGATTTCTACCCCTTAGGAGGTACTTTTCCTTCCGTTGGATCAAGATTGCTCGACAAGTACGGAGTGCGGAGTACTCGTACAGCACCTCGTACCTGTTGACCAATGGTATTTATTGTCTTTCACTATTCACGTACAAAGTGGTTTCCTTGAAGCATGGTTGGTCGGAATGGGTTTGTTGTTCACGTTCCTCGGACCTGGGGAAATCTTCTGGTTAACTGAAGCATGTCTAGTGGACGTGTCTTGACCTCAAAACTTCAACTGTCAAAAGGGTGGAGATGACGGACAATCCAAGAAACAACCAACCCAAACTATTCCGAAAATAGTAGTGTGCCAGAACTGCCACACTCCGCTGATGAGACCGGGATCCGATTGTTTCTGACGGCCTGCAGAAGCTACCTGGAGCCCAAGGTTGGGTACATCGACGGACATAAGAAGAAGGGCTGTTTCTACACATGATAGGGCCAGACACTTTTTTGCGAGTCTATTACCTCTACGAGAACTCTTATTACATCTAAAACTCCAGAAGGTGGTGCTTGGGAGTGTCCCGGCTGTACCGAGTACTCCACACAAAGAACCCGCAAAGTGAGAGGTGGATCTTAAGTATAATTGTGCATGTCGTCAATGAGCTCAACTGCCAGCTGGTCGCTCTGAAACAGAGTTTCGAACACTCGTTTGGACGTTCCAGACCTTGACCAACGTCCCATATATCCCAAGTCGGGATATTGTCGCTTCAGGCAGATGGCCTAGTTTCATATCGATACTATGGTGTTCAGCGAAGCCCCGTAGCTCCGAGTAATCCTGACTGGACTTGGCTGTACTGCCATACCAGCATCTCAGCCTCATCGAGGTGTGTCACACACAGGCCGATATGCAGCCAGGGAGGCAGAATCCCTTATTCACAAGAGAGCGGGAGAAAGACTGGTATCGTCTGTGTCATGCAAGTTTCGGTCGATTCTGGAATCCCCTCATTGCATCAACCTGCAGTGTGGTTCGTTCACTCCATTCTTGTAGCGGTACATGGTATTTTCCAATGTTATTTCTGTTTCCACGGTGTTAAGACTCTAAGAAGCAAAAGCTTGAAGAGGAATCGTCGGTATAACGTTAATCAGTCTACATCGATTAGATAGGCTGCTTTCCACAGTCTTGGAGGTCCAAGATCTGATCGGTACATGGACAATCTCTTGTGCAGCAGACTGTCGTGTCTACAAACGAAGCGCATACTATTTCCCAATCAATGTTGTGCTGATGACGGAAATCTGATATGCCACCTGGCTGAAACCTATTCTGAGTGCTTTTTGCACAAGATCTTGATACAGACGCACCGAGGACGATCATAAAGTCCACTGTCTTGATCGGACCTTCAATTCCATCAGCCTCGTGCCAATTCCTTGTATCACCCAAGACCTCAACTAAGAATGGCAAGGACGAGGTACACAGGTCCAAGCCAATGGAATGCCTACCAGACCAGCACCGAGGACATTGCTGCCGAAGGTACGATGACAACAGCATGATCTCCTGCTAACTTCGAGTTTGGCAATTTCCATGGCCGCACTTCATCTGGATTTTCTGGCAGATTATTGTCACCCATACTCTGTAAGTTTGAATTTACGCTGCCACATGTTCCCTGCTTTATGATATGCACTGTCTTTTTGTATCATTCGGAAATTGGATATGTCTTCCAGAAGACACGATGATGGATGAACCGAGCCCAAGAGAGCCTCTCACCGAAAGATCGGTTTCGTTCAAATAGGACTGCGTATTTTGTCAGGGTCAAAGCCGAAACCTGACGTTGCGAGAACTCTTCAAGGATGTCCAACCCAGCAGTTAAACATCGCTCATTACCGATCCCGGTGCAGTGATGTGGAAACATGGTAACGACGAGGACTTGAATCGTGGCGAAAGGTCATATTTACCGCGATTCAGCAGACGTTCACCTCTTTAAGTTCTCTCTCAAGATCCTGAGCAGACACAAATCCTTTAGTCCAGCATTTTTCGATAATAGATCCTAGCCACACCTCGCTTGTCGACGGAAGTGTTTCCCCTTGAGGCCAGGTTGTCGCATCTCCTGGCCCGGTCCAATCCTGATAAATATCAAAACGACAATGTTGGCCAGTTATGATCTCAAACATCACTGCCCCAAATTGTCCAATGTCGGTCAGAATAGAATAGCCGTATCTATCGCAGCCGTCCAAGTCCCAGTCAGAGTCCATCAAAGAGGATTCGGAGAAGTCAATAAGCCTGAGATTCATCATATCGTCATAGACGATATTATCCAGCCGGAAGTCACATATGAGAATACGTTTAGAATGTGCATAGGCCATAACACACGCTAATTGAAGTAACCAGGAGAGCTGGCGCGCCCTTGTCGGCCGGACATCGACCAAATACTTGCGAAGGTCGCCAACCATCAAGGGCATTTGGATCTTCCGAGTCGACGTTATAACAGGGTATGATCCCAGGATGGTCGCCCAGCCTCTTGTATATAGCCTTATCATGCCGAAAAGACTTGATGGCGACGGCGAGCTCGTCGTAGGAGTCGCCTGCATCAGCGTTCAATATTCTATCGTCAACTGGCACTCCGTCGATTTCAAACACCTTGGATATCCGAGGGATGTTGAGGGCGTATCCTTCTCGATTGACGACAATGCCCGCACCGCCCACTCCAATGACCTCCTCTTGCACAATTGTGCCGTCCAGATACAGGTAATTTGCGATGTACGAAGTCATGGATGGTCAAGTATGTAGGTCGTATTTGGCACGTAGTATTCAAGGCCAAGGTGTTTGACGGGGCGCGTAAAGAGGGCTAAACGGGCTCGGATTTTCGTGTCGTCTAGTCTAGATTCTGATGGATGAAGACTGGAATGTGGAGGTGGCAAAAATCTCGATCACAAAATGTCTATGTAGATACAGATTTCATGGGTTGAGGGGTCTCTGGTGAGGTTGTTCTTTGCCATTGGCGCAGTCCAGATTTCCTGATTAAGCGAATGAGTGATTTTGGTCTCTTTGTCTTTCTTTCGCCTCTCCACCGCCTGCCTTCTGCTACCCAGGTTCGGTGCTGGCTACAACACGCACATTGGACCGCGTCCTCTACAGCCTAGCGGGAGACAAGATGCGGCGGTCGTAATGGTGGTGATACTGTATCTGTCGATGGTGACATGGTGGCTGCCGGAGTGGCGAGTGGCCTGGATTCCGGCGGAAAAGGCCAATTCGCGAATCGTTCAACCGTGAGGTGATTCGCTCTTGGGATGGACTTTCCTCACTCGCCATCGTATAAGGATGCTATCAGCGCAGCCTTGTCGGAATACGGCTTGTCGGAATGACTTGGGTGCTTCAAAGGATCCTGTTACGCGTGCACCGAGTCCAGCAGCCCTGCAAATCCGACTGCGGTTTAGGTAAGCACGACGAATCTAAAACTGGCGACAATCATGGCATAGATCCACGAGCTTCATTCACAAGCTCACCACGTAATGATCCGATTTGTTCTTGCTCCAAAGGCGGCTTTAACCTCAAGGCCCTGTCCGTCGTCGAGACCGCGAACCGCGGGACATTATGCCATGGGATACGTACGTCGATGCGTACAAAACTTAACCGGGACACGTCGACTGCGCCAAAGACCCCAACGTCGTTCGTCGCTCCTCGCACGCTCGCGCTAGGCACAGACTGCCAGTCTTGATCCGAGATGGGGCTCTGTTTTTCGCCGTGCTGGAGCTGAGTGGACGCTTTTCTGGCGAATGCAGATGTTCGACGCTGCTTTTGACAGCACACCTATTCCTGCGGATATTGCATAAGCCTCAAAAAGTTTGATGTAGGCCAGGGTGTGTTGGTCATTGAAGTGGACGCGAACGAAACCTCAGGTCGGCTTAACAGGACTGCTCGGAGACAACGCACAATGAGAGACAGGCTAGGGCTAAAGCATGATGGCCTTGTCGAGGGAACGCACTCAGAAGACAAGAGGGTCATGAAGGGAGCTTTTCGCTGAACAAATAAATGACGACAGAAGATGGAACCCCCCCTGCCTTGGAGTCATCTGAAGGAGACAGTTTTGACCACTCTCATCCAAATCAATGGCCTCGGGAAAGGGTAGCCACCGCCCTCCTTAGTCGCTTGCGCCGCCAACCACCTGTCAGGAAGCCAACTGCCGGATACACGAATGCACGATTCTTCCGTTGACCTCTATGGTTTCAAGGATTTTGGATCAATTCCCAGGCGCCTGATACCATAAAGTTCCCTTTACCGTGGGAAAAAAACGACTGGGCAGGTAAGAAAGGCTCCTCAAATGCTTCAGGCCGGGTGCAAATACAGGGATGAGCTGCCATCACTTCTCGAAGCAACCCCCTGCGCAAGAGTCTACCAAGCACACCAGCTGTTATCGTCTCTCTCGACTTTGACACAAGCAGGGTGGACACAGACCCATAACCTTGTAACCCTGTGTACCTTTCCAGCACTACCCGCTCCGTGACTCCTCCTTTCCGCATCACAGCGAGTGCATCTTGTCTGTGCCTCCGACCCTAGGAGCCATCAGGGTCGCCTCAAGCATTGGTGGGTCTCGTTTAACAGAGAGTTGTGGCCATTGCCATTGATCGAAACTGCTGATCCGCAGTCGTCCTACCCTCTGCTCTCCTGGGGGCCGATGGTGGTATTGCTTAACTCCTAGCCTAGGTCCTAGCGTCAACAGCAACAACAGAGTCGTCGGGCTTCACGAGAGGTAGGTGGCGGGCCTTCACCCCATAACACGAGCAACATTTGAACATTTATTGAGACTGCTTGCCACCTCGACTGATCAATTGCTCCGAAGACTTTGCACTGGGGGAGATGCTTTGTGCCGGGTGAAAATCTGTGGTATTCTCGCACAAGACGGTGACAATGATGCTTTCTTCCATTCGGCAGGCTTGTCCCGCGTTCAAGAATCCTTGGATCCTGAGTTCGAACCCTGTCCCGCTCACCTTATTGGAAGCCATGTTTACCTAACCTGTCAAGTAATAGGCATAACCTTTGCGAAACTGAAAGCATTCCAGCGGAGACACCGTTGGCGCAAGCGATAATGAAAGACTCCTCCTCCTCCAGCCACCACTCCGGGAACTCTGCGGAGCCTTTACATCCTTTTCGCGATTGGATGGGCATGCTTGTTCTCCCCTTAACACGTCAGACTGCCTACCTGTCGACTGGACCATTGGACTCCAGATACACATCTGACAGGCACCACGATGTCTCGAACCCGTCCCCCACCTCAACTACCGAGCCTGTACAGTCAGCCTGGAACGACTATCAGAAGCGATTCTGCGCTTTGGCAACATGTGCTGGCGACATTCCATTTGCGCCGGAGCAGACTTTGACAAATTTGCGATGGATGCAGCAGAGATCAGCCCATACATACCCACTCAAGCGGAGCTGCTAAAGCTGAAGCGCCCACGATGGGCAAGAATACAGCGCCAGCTCAAGATGCGACCATAAATACTCACATCTTAGTCATACCGATCGCTTCACATGTTGCATATGCCTTGACGTTGTATGGTATCTCGCTGGAACCACGGAACACGCAGGTGATGTCGACATGGCCAACCCGTGCAGGCTTAGGTGAACGCTGATAAAGCGTGCTCCATGGTCATCAAGGGATGGGCTAGTGCAAGAGAGCTGGCGTGATGGCGACAGGCTAGGATCTATCCTTGTGTTGATCCTCCTGCCTCGGGGCAGGATTGTCGTCAACGCCTGATTTCTCTCCTGTGTCTTTGCGCCGTCGACCGCCACATTCAGCAGAGGCACCCATTCAACCGCGGAGATATCCTGACGGGAGATAGGCTGTAGATCCTGCACTCCAAACATCAGTGTCGCTGACCATTTTGGACGACTGGAATCACGATGGCGAGGATCGCACAGGATCTTCTGTCGGCCAGACGTCTCAGAAGGATCACCTGTCTCGAGCCGATTCGTTGTTGGATAGGTACGCTCACTCTAGCCGGCGGGATTGACTTGGTCGAACTCCGTGGCGAGGCTGAACACATTCATTGTGTCAATTCCTCGTAACATGAGATGCTTAGCGACTCCTGCTCCATGCTCACGACGCCGATCTCTTGGGTTAGCATTTGCCTCCGCTGGTGAGAGAATTTCCCCGTCTCATCCATTGTTATTCTCTTCCCTAGGACGACGGTCGCTGGTGGCTGCTGCAAGTCGAGTAGCGTAGGCCCCAGGGCCCTTAGTGGCTCTGTCGACTTTGTATATGCGGAAGCGTCAGTGCGGATGAGCGGAGCCAGTCCAACCGAACTGCCACTGTAGCAGGCGAGGATTATTTTCTTCGGGCCGTGGATTCGTGGATTCGTCGACTAGGTGGAGCTGGCCAATCTAGGGGAATCATTCTTCCCTGTTCTTCACGCCATCCCGCCCCAAATCCGGTGAAGCAGGCGGCAAATCCAGGTGTGATTCGGGCAACGTGCAATCCGACTGGCAAAGGCGAAATACTCAGCTATCCGACGGTACAGAATCTCTCCTGGGTGCCTGGCACCCTGAATCTCTCTCCCCTGCGTTCTGCAGGTGCTGAGTAATGGTGACATGGCCCAGTCTCGCCCGCAATGCTCCATATCATCGGCGCCCGTGCAGGATATTAAGTCATCGATCGCTTACGGCACCACGGCTTTATGTAAAGTCGATACTCCGCAGGACTCGGATTTCAAGAACCCTCTTTCCACAGAGACACCATTGCATGTACTGTCGACGGCGAACCTGTCATTGCCCATGGAGACCCGACGCCATGCCGCAGGCCTTTCGGGCGACCAAATACGAAAGAAACGGATGCGCATCACCTTTAGTTGCACCAACTGTCGCCACAGCAAACAGAAGGTTGGTTTGAAGGACCCCTCGTAGTACATATCAGTCGCTCGTGGGGACTAACCAGAACGAATAGTGCAATAGGGAAACGCCTTGCATGACCTGCGTGCTCCGAGGAAAGCAAGATAGTTGTTTCTATGGAGATGCGATTCCGGGGTGAGTCGTTTTCCTTCTGGGGTTTCCTCGGTTGTTGATTCATGACCAGTCGCTCTCAAAAAGCCACCGAGGAACCGTATGTCGAAGCATTTTCCAAGGCGCCTGGTTTCGTTGTGCAAGAATATCACTCTACGAAGGAAGAGACATGGAGCCCTGATCTTGCATGTTTCGGCTATTCCAACGTCAACGTGCATAACTCGCTAGGCATTGTCAAGAAACTAGAGGACCTGGAGCTGGGCAGCAGTCCTCGACCGTCGCAGAAGCAGAAAAATGTGACGCTGTGCCAGGCGGCCTACGAGATCTACAAGTCTGTGCTGAAACTCCTGCCATGTTCAGCTTGTGTGAGAGACCTGGTCAATGTCTTCTTCGACGAGGTCAACTGGCAGTATACCATCCTAGATAGAAACCATTTCACGACCAAACTGGAGGATTACTACCATCATCACACCTCGCCCCTTTATCAGGCAGAAGGCACATTTCCCTCGGAAAGGCTGGTGTTTTCAGCTCTCCTCTTTCAGGTCCTCGTGTGCGCCTTACAGTTCCTACCGGCTGGCCACTCTGAGAACCTCCACACTTTCTGTATCAAAGGGATTGCTGTGGAAGGAGATGGACCGTCGGACGATCCTGCAATGCGGCTTTTGGGCCTGCTTCCAAAAGATGTCATCAACTTGGATTATATAGCAGCACAGCTTCTGCGCACGGCATGGCTCAAGAATCGGGGGATGATTGTCGAATCATGGCATGTCGTCGCGCAAGCGACCATGAATGCGCAAGAGATAGGTCTCCATCGCGACGACGGCAAACTATACGCCAGTGATGCAGAGAGTGCATGTGAGGAGCTGTGGAACATGGTGCTACGGCGTCGTCTGATGGTGAACCTTTACCTCTGGGACAGGTGAGTTGACTGGCAACACGCGCTGATGCCCGGTAACTGTGTGACTAACGGCAAACTGCAGTCAAATGGGCATGGTTTTGGGCAAGCCACTCAATTTCAAGACCAATGACTATACCATTGTTCCACCCACCGACTGCGACATCCCAAGAAACCGCAATTCCTCAGCCCCGTTTCAAAGAAGTGATTACGAGAAACCGAATACGTTCACAGTGCGATTGCTCGAGTACCATATACATAAACACCTCCCACAGATCCGCGAATTGGAGCTGGAAGGGCCGTACCCGCGAGATTATGGCAAGGTGGAACGTCTTCACCAAGGAGCCCTGGAGTATATCGCCAGCATCCCCGCCATTTACCGATTCGAAAACCCAGACAGGTCCTTTGATGGAGAGTTCCCGATGCTGGCATCACAACGGGAATTCTTCTGTGCGACCATTTGGCTCTTCATCCTCCTGCTTCACCGGCCGTATATCTTTTCAATCTCCAAGAGCCGCACCGAGATCTTGAAAGCCGCCATCCACATGTTGGATGCCCAGCAGCGATTTTTTGACTCTCTATCTCTCCATCACTACAAAATGTTCACACTCGCCTATTTGAGCGTGGAGCCATGCGTCTCGGTGTTGGCTGTCTTGATTGCCTTCCCGCACGAAAATGCACAGTTGGTCCCAGAAGCATTCAGATGCATACGGGAGTCGCTTTTCAGACTGAACACGATCCGCAACACAAATAAAGTTGCTGGCCAGGGTGCCGATGTCATTCAGAATCTCCTCCTGCGAGCGGAGAAGAACCAACCATCACCCTTGCCGACTTCAAAGTCTAGCAGTCCGAGATCAGACGCTCACTCCTCGGAGCTATTTGTGACGCCGGGCTCGCATCCCGGCATTTCACTTTATCCTGTGGCAGGACAGCAGCAGCAACAACAACAACAACAACAACAACAACAACAACAACAACAACAACAACAACAACAACAACAACAACAACAACAACAACAACAACAACAACAACAAC
>NW_013550615.1:3422132-3579183 GCF_000835455.1 Fonsecaea pedrosoi CBS 271.37 | reverse complement strand
ACAACAACAACAACAACAACAACAACAACAACAACAACAACAACAACAACAACAACAACAACAACAACAACAACAACAACAACAACAACAACAACCACAACAACCTGCTTTATTCTGCGGCAATTCATCCTTTGGCGATATGTCTGACTGGAGTACGCCCCTTCAGCAAACGCAGACATCAGCCCCACCAGCCAGCTCCAGTTATGCGTTCGATGGGACCCCCTTTCGACCAGTCGCGGATCTGACATATAATGACCTGGCCATTGTGCAGCCGTTTTCAATGTCGGAAGATAATTTTGATGGCGGGCTTGGAGCTGGATTCGCTGACAGCGGCGTTGCGAGTGAGGTGCCGCAGCAATTTCGTGGTGACTTTGGCGAGGGCTCGTTCTGGAGTTTCATGAATAGAGGAGGCACTACTTGAAGAAGGAGCATGGGCTTGCGTGAGCTGAAAAATCACGGCTCCATCAGAGGACAGGCCGTCCCGGTCAACTTGTGAGACAATCGGCCTGGTGTTTGCGATACTGTAGCAGGTGGATGGAATATTGGTTCCGAGACACTCGTCACCTGCAACACCATAGGGTACAGTGACTCTGCCGTGAGTTTCCGGCCACTTCCAGTATAGAGCTTCCTTCCGATACAAGAAGAGCGGTTCAAAACTAGAGAAGCCACAGTCGGAAGAGGTGGTTGGGCGTGATGGGTCAAAACTCATCCCTACACTTTCCACGTGCCTGGAGCTCTCAACTGCTATATGCTACTTTGAAGCGAGGACCAACCATGTCAGATCAAATCCCACTCAAATTCCTCCCTCACCACGGGGACAAAGGAGTCTCTCATTATACTGAGTCGAGGTTCGAACCAGTGGTCCGAGTAGATCGGGTGGGGGGTCGCCACGAGGCTGAGGTGCCCCTGAACCACTGGTCTAAGCTCTACACATGAGCCATGTGCCAGTAGCTACTCAATTCCTCCCCCTCCCAGCCACGTTGCTACGACACTCTCCACTCTCCCGTGAGTATCCTCCTGCTGTGGGCTCCGAGGCCCATGTGGTCCATGTGTAGCATTCCCACTGCCTTTGTGAAAAACCGGTGGTTGGACAAGTGGCGTTTCGCTTAGGCACGGTGAGCTCTGTCTGACATTGCCTTTTTCTCTCCGAAACGGGGCCGTTGATCGATGGAGACGTGAGTTGTGGGACAAGAGACCAGATGGGTTTAGACGAGGTGAGTGTCTTTTCATGACTGAGAAACTGTGCGGGGGGCCCAGACGCATCGTTGATCGTGTTGTCGGGTCAATCGGTCAAATCCGGCGCATGCAACAAGTCACTGCAAGTACAGTTTTTTTTGAACAGATTTCGTCCCTTTAACCATTGTGGGCGATGGTTGGTGCAGATCTTGGCTGACGGGAATCTTTTCCTGCTCCATAATACTCTCTGCCACCAGCTGGTAGCAGCTGGTACCTTGTCAGGCTTGTCAAGCTTGTCTCGAAACAGAAACTGTACGAAGCTGGCAAAAGCCGGGATCAGGCCTCTTTCTGCTTCTCCCACTTCCTCGTCTGCCCCTCTACACACTCCACATCGGCGGGAATTTTTCATCTTATCTGATAATAATTATCTGATAAGATTGGTCGCCCAAGACGCCATATGGGTCCTTTTGCATTTTTTCTTCGCATCACCACCCTCGTCGTCGTGCTTCTGTGGCCCTCAACAGCAACATCATCTGATCCCGCCGGTGTCGGCGCTGGAGAGCTTGACGATCCTAAGCTTATGTCGCCATGGGCGATGCCAGAATAGGCTTGAACAAACTTGTTTTCCTGCAAGCCTCCTACGTTGACTCTTGTGTGTGAATGTCAGGCTGGCTGGACTGGGCAAGTTGGAACGACCGAATGGTGCCTATCCGGGTAGGCCGCCATCATGTCGGTTGGGAGGATACACACAGGCGGATTTCGGGAAGCGAAGAGACAAGAGGGAAAAAAAACTCTGCTTTGTACTCTATTCACCTCGATACTTCCGACTAACAGCTTCTTCTCCCAAGCTATGACTCTGGAAAATGCTTGTGGCTAGACTGGTACGGTAAGGCTTCATCCATCTTTGTGCTTGGACCTTGACAGTCCCTTGTGCTCGACTTCCAGCACGCCTTCATGTTTGCATTAGTCAAACCGATCGCGCAATGGAGCGGTCAGGAATACACCTGGAGCTTCCCAGAGGAAACTTGGTTTCCCGAGGGTTGATGGAGTGAGCTGTTGGGAAGACAAAAAGGCACATATACTCTTGTCTGCTCCCCCTCGTGCATGTCGCTTTTCTCTCTTCCCAGCCCTCAACTGTCTCTCGTTTCCATAACCCACTTGTTTGGTCATAGTAATACTCTTCATCCATCTCGATGGCGCCCAAAAGTCTTGTCCTTGCAGCTCTGGCTGCTGCTGCTACCACTGTCCTGGCCCAGACCCCCGCAGATCTGGTCACAGTCCTCAACTCCACCGAAGGGACCGCCACCATCAGTGAAGTCGTGGCAGAGGTCCCTGGATTCCTCGAGGCTATTGCTGGAAAGACCAACATTACCTTTCTCGCGCCAAACGACACCGCCATTGCCGAGTTCCTGAAAACTCCCGAGGGACAGGCACTTGAGAGTGCTGGCGAGGACTATCTCCTGAATCTATTGCTCTACCATGTGATCGATGGGGGGTACGACAACATCACAGACTACCAGGTCGTCCACACACTGTTGACTTCGCACGACTATACCAGTGTGACGGGCGGGCAGAACGTCGCTTTCTACTACGATGATGACGAGGATGTCGTTGGCTTCTATAGCGGTCTGGACCACGACCCCGAGGGCGCCGCGACGCCAATCCCTTTCGCTCAAGGATGGATCTATGTCATCAATGGCGTGCTGACCATCCCCCCAACTCTCTCCGTCACTGTGACCTCGGGCGACTTTAACGGCAGCTCCTATGTCGCCGCCCTGAACAAGACTGGTCTGACGGAAGAAATTGATCAGCTGCACGATGCGACCTATTTCATTCCTATCAATGAGGGTTTCGATGCGGTCGACCACGCTCTCTCAGAGCTGAGCAACGAGAAACTCGCTGAAGTGCTCAAATACCATGTGGTGGCCGGCAAAGTCTGGCACTTTGACGACTTCGAGAACAACACGCAATTGACCACGCTCTCGGGCAAGGCATTGACAGTCTCATCTACCGCCGAAGGAGAATGGTTCATCAACAACGCCGGCGTCAACTATGTCGACCTTGCTGTTTCTGAAGGTGTCGTTATCTTCATCGACAATGTGCTCAACCCCGATGCTCCTTGGGACCCGCCCGTCAATGGCACTGACGATGGTGTGCCCGCATGGCCGCTCAATGAGGGCACGAGCACGGCAACAGCTAGCAGCACTGTAGCCACTGCCACCTACACTGGTCTGGCTAGTGCACCATTGAAGACTGGTGCGGCTGGTGCGGCTGCCTTGGTCGGTGGAGCTGCGTTGGCCCTGTTGCTCTAGATGATTTGAAAAGAGAAACCCATAGATGGCGATAATAGAAATAGGGTGCTGTGAGGGGGAGAGGAAAGGAAGGGGAGGGAGACTGGATCAGAAGCAAATACTGTACATAGCTGAGAGCGATGCTCGAAAAGAGACCTTCGCGGAACATGCTTTTGCGCCACCGTAGTCAAAATAGCTGAGCCAATACTGCCGAGCATTGCCCACTTTGCGCTTGTTCAAAATCAGCCTCACATTCCATCTGATAACTTCTCACCATTTGAGCCTTGGATGTCCCATACCGAATCTGCGATCACGAGAAGTCATCCGCTTCTGGCGCCTTTTATTTGGCCCTCGCAGTGAAAATATTTTCACGTCGGAAAGGGCGACGATGGGCAGCGCCAGCGCCAGCACCAGCGCCTGCATCCTCCCAAGAACGACAGGGGCACTGACTGACCTCTCAGGTCCCATTGAATCGTGCGATCGTGCAGATTCACCATGTGAGAGCGATTGATGGACGTTGAGGCCAAGAGGCGCCAGAGAATTAGCCTCGTTGACATGCCCTGCAGCGTGGTCACGGCTTTACAAAGATCAGCTCACTCTTCGCGAACGCTTGCTGCCTTGATCGGACACATTCGGGAGCCTTTCTCCTTCCCAGTCCGGCCTCTGTGTCGTTGATCTCCACGGACAAGGCGTTGCCCTCGCAGCTGTGCTACAGGCTATACACCGAATACCTTGGGGCTTCAGGTTGGGAGGCACAAACCACCCCCGTTTCGAAGGAAGTCGCCTCGGAGACATGAGATATTGTCCTGTCTGACCTTGACTATTCGAAAGAGAGATGGATTTTTGCAGGGTGCCATGTGCGGAGAGACCGGATGTCACACCTACCACTACCAGTACATGACGGTACCCACCATGCAGGGGATACTCTCTCCGTTCTGGGAACGATAAATGGCTTCTCCAATCGCTGCGAATCACCAACAACTTTTCATTCTCGCCCTGCGGCCATCAGCTGGATCATGAGAGGACGATCCACAGCGTTCTCGATGCACAGCAGCTAGGTTCTGCCACGGAGAGAGAGAGAGAGTTCTAGTTACGCGTGTGGAGACTCTGGCCTAGAATTCTGGCGGGATGGTAACTACCCACTGATGCTGGCGACAGCAGGGTCGAGTCAGAGACTGCCTTGTGAGGACGATCAAATTCTATTGCTCGACCAGTTTGATGGCTTCATGCACACTCGGCAGCTTGTATCACCTGGACAGCGATCGCCTGCAACTCTGAAAAGGTTCTGTCTATTCAAGAGGGAGGAGAGTCTCGTCGAGACATGCTCTTATACCTTGTGGTACGTTTAACGCCTCTATTCGGTAGCCCTACGTGGGACAAGATATCGAACATATGCAAGAGACAAACGTGGCCGATATCGGTCATGTTGCAAATGCTCCCCTGTAGCATTTGGTCCCTCATGCATTGTCGCAATCCAGACCTCTGAAGCAAAGCAGATCTACATGACGCTTGATCCCGGACTGGAAAAGCTTCGACTCTAAGGTTCTGAGACTTCCCTTGAAAACTTTGACCGACTTAAGGCATCAATGACCGAGGAGCCCACCGACCAAGTGGTTCGGTGGGAT
The DNA here is from genome assembly GCF_000835455.1 of Fonsecaea pedrosoi CBS 271.37. Taxonomy (NCBI): domain Eukaryota; kingdom Fungi; phylum Ascomycota; class Eurotiomycetes; order Chaetothyriales; family Herpotrichiellaceae; genus Fonsecaea; species Fonsecaea pedrosoi. Next base: position 3,574,091 of record NW_013550615.1, on the reverse strand, counting down.
GGAAGACTTGGCTTGTCGACGCTTGTCACGCTTGTCACACTTGTTAAGTTGAACGTCCTGTCGGCATCACGCTAAACCAGAAGCGAGTTTTTATCTGATAAGATTATCAGAAAATTTTCGCTGATAATCTTTGAAGATTGGATCGGACATGTGAGGAGCGGCTCCACCACGACCACTCACAATTGCCCGATGTGGCACCCATCTGGTATGCTTTGGTATATCCCAGTCCTTTGACATGTTGTCGGGATCGAGAGGTCTGGAGTGGCCCTCCAGACCCAGGGCACCAGGGCCTTTGGCTGTGTCCACTCGAAGTCGGTTTGCAGTATTGTCAGGTGCTCCCCAATGCATTTGGCCATCCACTCAGGTCGTTTGCAAAAGAGACCAGGTCCTGGATTGGGCTATAAATCCAGGTATCGAGCCTGCATGTCTCCTTACTGCCCTGGTTGTGACCCCTTCAATACTCCTATATGCTTTTTTTCTGGACAGCCTTGAACATGAAGACGCTAAATACAGGGCTTTTACTATGCGGCCTTGCACTTGGGGCCGCAGCCGGCAAGAAGGACTGTGTTGATGGCATTCGAACTGCCCTTGATTATCTCGCTTTCAATATCACCGATACTGACTACTATATCAAGTCATGCACCAACAAATTGGTGGTGACATCCATGTGGGCTACCGCAAAGCTCCTTTGCACTCCCGAGCAAATTACAGCTGGCGAAGTCTACTATGAGCCCTACTGTGTGGAATATGGCGGTGTCCAACTCGTCCACTATGATGAGGTGGCCCCTATGCTCACCGACGAATACATCAAGTCTCTGCCGGTTGCCCAATACAGCGATGTCGAGGCCCTCACGATCTTCGACACGCCCGTCGTGGTTTCCAAGACCTTCTGGAAGATTGCTAAAGACACTACCGTACGTTTCGGATTCCCTGCTGTCCTGTTTATGCTTGAATCTGGGTACTGATGAGGCACAGACCATTTTCGACCTTGAATACATCCTCCATGAAAGATACGGGTGCGTACCCTCTCCCTGCCCAATATTATAAAGTGTTCAGGATGTGTATTAAACTATTCTAGGTGGTCCATGTATGGGTTCTGGGGAGGCTTGCTTCTCATCGGCATGATCAACCGTCTCATAACACATGTCTCTCAATCTCGTCGCTTGAAGGCCAAGGACGATGTCGAGGGAGGAGAAGCGTCCTCCAGCGAGAAAAAGTCTCGTTCGGGACCTGTCGCCTGGGTCCAGTCGGCTCATCACTGGCTCAGAGCACAGATCATCATTCCAGCGACATTTGGCTCCCATCACAACCGTCCCTTGTTGTGGTCCACGATACCAACACGCATGGAGACGATAGTTCTGGTCTCCTTCTACATCATGACCTTCATCTTGTGCTGCGTTGGCTACTACATCACTTCCCCCAACCTCTAGTATGTTCTCGGAAGCTATCCTCAAGAACAAATGCTGACGGAATTCCAGCTATACCAAGTCTCAACAGGCCTGGCGTTATATTTCCGATCGCACCGGCATCATTTCCTACGCAATGTTGCCCTGGCTGTGGTTGTTCGCCGGAAGAAACAACATCTTCTTGTGGCTGACTGGCTGGAGTTTTTCGACCTTCAACATCTTTCACAGACACATTGCTCGCGCCGCTACAATCCTGGCGATTGTCCACTCGGTAGGGTGGTCGGTCTTGGAGGGCGGGTGTATGTTCTATTCACCGTTTTCAACCCTTGGGAGAGGCATGCTAATTTTTGTATAGTCGGCTACTTCAGCGAATCGTGGCACGAACAGTACTGGTATATGGGAGGAATGGTAAGCGCTCGACGTCTCAACTTAGTTCCTATCTATTGTTGTACTAACGCAAATGGCAGGCCACAATCACAATGTCCTTGCTGCTGCTCTTCTCTTTCATGTGGTTCCGCGTCAGGTCGTATGAGATTTTCCTCCTCATCCACATCGGACTCTCCATAGCGACGATCATCGGCTTGTTTTAGTAAGTGTCCAACCTTCTCAGCCCTTTGCGCTTCACTAGCTAACCACTGCAATCTAGTCACACTAAAATATTCGACGGAGAGTACGACGGCTACCTGTGGCCGCTGGTGGCCATATGGTGTTTTGATCGTGGAGCACGTCTCGTTCGCTGGGCATACTGCAACCTTCACCTCAAGTGGTCCCACGCTGTTGTTAGTTCTCTGGCTTCGGCCACCTACGACAAAGATGGCGACTTCATCAGACTCGAGATCGTGCCTGGATCGGGCATTCTCAAACCAGGACCTGGTCAGCACTACTACTTGTACCAGCCCATGAAGTGGAGAGGATGGGAAAACCACCCATTCACTCTGGCGTCCTATGAGACTGTCAAGGAGTCTACTCCGCCCGGTGTCGTGACGGTCCATCCTGGTGCCGGCCACGACGTGGAGACACTGGCAGCAGCCAAGGACATCGAGGTGTCTGCAACGGGCTCATCTTCTCCCACGTCCTCGAACGCAACGCCAGACCCTTCGCAGCATAGACTCGCTGTCTTCAAAGAGAAAGTCGGCAGCCAGAAACTCACCTTCCTTATCCGGCCCTTTGGCAGCTGGACGAAGCGTCTCCGTGAGGAATGCCTCAAGTCACCCACCGGAGTCATCACGCCGCATATCTTCATTGAAGGCCCATACGGCGAGCACAGCGCTTTACATACATATGAAAATGTCATCTTGGTTGTCGGCGGTACTGGAATCGCTGGGGCAATTCCTTACCTGCAAGACCACATCACGAGAGCAAGCAACAATGCACAAGCATCGCGCAACGGCGGAAAGCTGGCCACGCGCACGAGGGACATCACGTTGATCTGGGCGACCAGGCAGTCCGCCATGCTCCGCAACGTGGTTGAACATGAGCTGAAGCCCATGTTTGACCGCGAGGATATCCACATCCATCTCTATGCCACATCCGCCAAGCAGGTGCGGAGCGCTAGCCCCGACGATAGCGATGATGGTCGTCCCATGACTGAGAGCAAGGAGCTTGACCTCAAGAGCACCCCTGCCACGAGCATCAGCGACAAGCTCAGCATCTCGCGCGGCCGGCCGGATATTTCCGCCACGATACGGACCATCATCAACGACGTCAACAGTGCTGGAAGTGCCGGCGGTCGCATCGCCATCTTGACCTGTGGTCCGGGCGGCATGGCCGATGAGGCCAGGGCGGCGGTTCACTCGTCGCTGAAGGAGGGCAAGCGAGGAGTCGAGTACTTTGAAGAGTCGTTTGGGTAAGTTTCCTCCATCTCTGCATGCGCTCCAGTCCTGTTTTTTTTTTTTAAACCCCTCCATTGTCTCTCCTTCTTTTACACTTGTCATGTACTGACTGTTTACTTAGCTGGTAATGTGCCGTACGGGCTTGACTGTCGTCATCATCGTCCGTCACCGTTCAATGTTTGAGGAGATGTTTCTCTGCGTGCGAGCAGAGGACCGGCGTAAGGGATGTAGGGTAAGGAACGAGATAGAAGAGGAGGGAAGGGGACCACACACACACACACAAACAAACAAAAGATATATATATATACATACACGGGAGATATCTAAAGAGACATGAGTGATGCCACTGTTGCAAGAAATTGGGGGGGCATTTTTTTTCTTTCTCATCAACGCCATGCAATGCAGTGTATGTGAAACGATGAAACGCTCAAGAGCACCAGATTACATAAGAAGTCAATGATTCATGGATTCAAAATGATTGATTTTGACGGAATCTTTGATCTACTCGGTCTACATGTATTTGGGATTTTGCGAGTGTATTTCCCCCCCCCCTCTTTTCCTTTTTTCTTCTTTGTTTGGTGGTGTAGCGTCCCTCGTCTGTAGTGGGTGATCGGTTCATTTGACTCTTACACTCTCTTCTGTCACTTACTCACCGTGTGTGTCTCTCTATGCGTGTAATGTGTGTATGTGTATGCGTACCTATCCATTCGTCTCTCGCTCCCATCGCCTAGTTATAGGGAGGGAGGGGTAGAGAGGCTACCGTTCGAACCAAGACTTCTCAAAATCGCAATCCCTTATTTCTTCAATCCATCCTCCTTATTCCGCGGTCTGACTCCTCAGTCCTTAGTCCTGACTCCTCGTTCCTTGTAGGTCATGTATATGTATGTGGCTGTCTGTATATATATCTCTCTCTGCGTGCAGAATGGTGTATATGCGCGTATGCGTATATGGTGTTCAATGCGCAAACCGAAAATCCAACCGCTTATTCCCCACCTCTCGGTCCTGGTCGCTCCTCGACCTCGTTCTGGCCAGGTACTGCAACTGCTGCGTCTCGGTCATGGCATTCCACCGCCTGTCGCGCCGCCGGTTGCGCAGCACGTAGTACGTCTTGGTGCCCAGGTAGAGGGCGATGTTGACGAGGTTGACGGCGAGGAGGACGCGGTTGCCGCGTTTGTAGCCAGGGGCGTCGTCTGTTCATAGACACGGTTAGCACACGTATCTGTGTATGTGTGTGTGATTGGAGTCATGGAGAAATTGACAAGAGAAGTGAATATCATTCTCTATAGGCACGGGGGAGGGCAAAAGCTCACCTTGGCGGTATACATTCGACGAAATCACCCCCCCGGCCTGCACAAACATGTTGTACATGGCCGCCGACACGGTGCGCGAGTGCACAGCATTCGAGTTGCGCGAGTTCCAGCCGACTTGGATCGGGTGGGCTAGAAGCAAATGTTTCAAGCCTCGTTAGTTGAACAAACTTCCCTACATTTTCCGACAATCCTGGGGAGAGAAAGAGGTCTCTGCTCACCATTGGGGTAGCTCAACAAAAGCGTCGTGACGGCCCACATGGCCCATTTGTTCATCTGCGACGTGTCGACGCGGTTGAAGAAGATCAGGAACGGCAGTGCCCAGAGCTGGCCCGTCATGGCCGTCAACGTGAGCTCTCCCAAAATCTCGGCCACGTAGGTCAGGAGCATCATGTTGATCACTGGTAGAGAATGGTTGTTAGCTGGGCCCATCCATTTGGTTGATTCTTTAGTCTGAGACACATACTGTGGAAGACGGTATACGGAATCGCAAGCAGGTTTGTCTGGAATGTGTCGAACCCGAGGCCGCGTAAAGATAATGTGAGATATTGCTGGACGGGAGTCATGGGGATCTGGAACGTGAGTCCCAGGATATACAGCGGCCTAATCACCAAGAAGCACGGTCAGCGTAACAGACTTGGAAGAAGCGCGACAACAAGCACGCAGTATTCACCAGAGGTCAAAATCCTTCAAACTCTGCCATAGCAGGCTGGGAGTGATGGCTTGCCGATTGTGCATGCCTCCTTTGCTGGGATCGTCTCGGATCACTCTGTTGACCATGATGATCTCTTCTCTACATCTGGTCAGCAAAACAAGCGAACTTCCTCTTGTAGCTCTGGAGCGTCCCTACCTGTGTGTAAACCATCCATTGCGCCCGCGGAGCCAGCTTGCAGTCTGCGTGGGAGATGCAGGCATTAGCCCAAACGCTAAAATGCCGATGAACAATGTCAAGAGCCCCTAGCATATTTCTTTGCGTCAGCAAAACTGCAATCGATTTACACAGAGAAGAACGACGTTGTACCTCAATCAGAAACAACCATCGCCACCCAGACTGCTGCTGCACCCCTCTCATGTGGAGGACCCCGTAGGCCAGAAAGCCGGAGGTAATATCGGCCAAGCTCATGGCAGTCCAGAAGAAGCCCAGCCGCAACGACAGCTCGTGATGCTTGTAGAAATACGACAAGTAGAGAATGACCTAGATTGTTGTGTGAGAAAATTTCATGACAAGACGGATGGTACTCTCACATCTGGGATGAAGCCGCCCTGCAAAACCCCCAACAGACACCGACAGACAAGAAAGGTAGTTCGCCCCTTGAGCCAGAACTGTGTTACGGCGACAAGGGACCACAGGACCATCTGCATGGGGATCCAGCGATCGGGGCCGACCCATTTAGACACCAATTGAGACGGGACCTCAGCGCAGAGGAAGGACAGCTTGAAGATCGTATTACCGAGATTGTAGTCTGGGTAAAGGGGTCAGCTTATCAGGTACCCCCCAAAGCTAGGCCTTGTGCCTCAACGAAGTACTCACCATTGGTGTTCAAATGAAGGTCCTTGAGGAAGTCGTCCGTCAAGGCTTGGGTGATGTTGGCGCGATCAAGCTCCAGTGCCATGAACATGATGCAGGCAAAGATCATAATCCGCACATCAATCTTTCGAATCAATCTGTACTCTTCGCCCCAGGTCCATCGAGCAGACGGGTCAAAATGGTGGATGTTCTCCCTTGACAGGCTGTTAGCCGCTGCTCCAATGCGTGGGAGAATACAAAACATGCCAATCTGGTCGCGGCTGGTACTCCCTGGCCGTATCCGGGTTATCAAACACGCTTGGCTGTCAAATCAATCAGTCTTCCGTACAGTCGTCCCCAAGAGCGGCGATGTTATACTTGAGTTGCGATAGCGTGAGGATCATATGCTTGACCTCTCTGGAACCAAAACCTCTTTTCATGATGCGGGAGACCCAGGGGAGGGGCATCGTTCGGTGACGCGCTCGCTGGATCTATTTTTTTCTCAGGTGGCTTCAGAAGGGCCTCAGCCTGCTCGTCTAGAGAGATTGAGGAGCAGTTCGATGCCAGCTCATCGTCCAGGTGTCGATGCCTGCTGCTGCCGACGAATACAGTGGACATGGCGGGATCCCGTCAGGCGTCTCTCTCGCTCACCCAGGCAGTCACGTGCAGGCCCGAGGACAGGCTTCTTTCTCTTGCTTGGGAATCAATCTCCTGTTCCGTCTCTACTCTTTGAAATAGATGTCCCGATCATATCATCGTCTGGAGGACTGGTTCTCATTAAGAACTGCATCTTGAAAGGAAGAAGGAACGTGTTGTGGTGGTTTGTGATGGGCAAAGCAGGTGTGGCCATCACGCAAGAGAGGCGCTGGATGGCAAAATACGTCGCTCCGTCCTCCGTGTAACATCTCTTCGTTTGTACTGGAGATCTGCGTCGGACCGAGTTTGCAAGTCGCTACGGCGAGATGTAGGCCTTGATCAGCAGATGAAGTTGGCAGGACGAAAGAGAGAGTAAGATCCATATGGGCTTTGTATTTACTCAGAATGCAGCAAGGGGGTATGAGTAGATGCATGTCTCATTGTATTATTGACAATGACTATCTACTTAGGGACGCAGGAAGCTAAGGAGCCTTTCTTCCAGTGACAGTGTTAGCGCAATTTGACGCGAGACAGGTGAAATTTAGGCGCCGCCCGCCTGGAGGATTAGGCGCCTGGAACCCAACGGGTGTCCCGGTCGATCACCCAGTGGACGCTAAGGGACAAGTTAGGCGGCTCGGGCAACCCCAGCATTATGTAAGTATCGGTACGTGCTCTCCAGGGCTGCGAAATAATTCTCATACAACGTCCTCAATAGGCACTTCTGTATCCTGCTATATCTTCATTTTCAGGGTGCCTTTACCCAGACGTTCTCCACAGGCGATGCGAAAATGTTGCTCGACTCCCTGCAGGTGATAAAGGCATCCAAGAGATCTGAGCCTCACAATTCCTGGGCGTGCCCCACGGATGGCCAACCATGTCACAGGGCGTAACTTTTACTCTCCTTATTAACCTCCCCTACGTCGTCGAGATCCTCGATCAACACTTCCCTTCCAGGAACTTCAATCCTCCACCTCACGTCTCTCTTTAGTATTGCAGAGCTCGCGTGAACATGAACCGCAACCGACCAAAGAGGGTTCAGGCCCTTCACGGGATAGGGGTCGATAAGATGGGCAACATTGCGGACAAGGTCAAGGCGACGGGGAAACAGTCCCAACAAGGCCCTCTCCCTGACAAATTGCTACGGCTAGAGAATCTTGACGTCGACATTCCTCCCGATGACATTGTGCAGATTCTGACCTCTGCTGCTGCCACAAACGATGACGACAACAGCTACCTACCGTTCCTCGGCCAGATTGACCTACGGAATGCCGTCGCTGAGCATGTGAGTTCCATGACCCAAGGGGTGGTCAAATACAATGGTGAGGCAAACTGCATCATCACGGCCGGGGGTCTCAGCGGTATACTCAACACCCTTATGGCTTCCGTGGAAGAGGGGGATGGTGTTCTCTTGACAGGACCTGTGTACGCGGGACTGCTCAATCGTGTCCGGCTCGCTGGGGGAGTCCCACATCTGGTCCCCCTTCATTTTCATCCGGGAGAATCGTGGTCCTTGGACCGGCAGAAGCTGCGAGAAATAGTCGAGTCGCCAGACAACAAGATAACCACGATGCTTCTGATGTCCCCGAGCATGCCGACCGGCGCTTACCTCGACCGTGGAGATTGGTCGCTCATTGCTGAGCTTTGTGTCAAGCATGATATACTGTTGATATATGACGCGGCCATGGAGCGTCTGCTATTCGACAACTTGCAGGTTATTCACCCAGCATCCCTGCCCGATATGGCGAATCGGACCATAACCGTAGGCTCGGCCTCGAAAGAACTGCGCATGATCGGCTGGCGAGTAGGCTGGATTGTTGGTCCCGAGCACATTATGCAGGATATCGGCTTAGTGTCAATGGCCAATGTTGTTGTCCCTGTAGGTATTGCGCAACGAGCTGCGAAGGAGGCCCTTCAAAAGTCCAAGACAACGATTGCCGATTATGTTCACGAACTGCAGTTTCGGAGGAATCTGTGCCTCAAGGAACTCGAGGGATTGCCCGTTGGCAAGCCGAGCGGAGGATGGTCGCTGTTGTTGCGTGTCGACACGCTGGGTTGGACAGCCGATGCTGCCGCTGAAGCACTCCTGGCACAAGGAGCCTGCGTCACCCCGATGGTTGGCTGGGGCTCTGATGAAGAATCTCAGTATATACGGATTGTCTTCTCGAACGAGCCACGGGATAGATTAGCTGGGTTGGGCAAGATAGTCAGGCAGGCATTGCTGAAGTGAGAGAGAGGCAGTCCTAGTAATTTCGGCGCTGGGAGAGGGTGCCATCCTTTTCTCTCCCTGAACTGCTCTGATTTGGACAATCCCTGTTTACGATATCTGACAGCAAGGGGGAGATATCGGACAACCTTGTACCTTCTGGAATGGTGTGCGACCAGACGGACTTTTGGTGGCCATAAGGACATGCAAGCCACGCACGCAATAATGGGAGGATTGAGCACCGCGGGACTGGATAGGCCCGCAGGAGGCTTAGGGACGCTAGGCGTTAGCGGATAAGCACCCCGACCCAACGTAGGAGGCGTTGCGGGCGTCGCTCATGAGGTAGTCATTCGTACTGCATCACTTCGTACAAGACCAACTCCCGGTTCCACACAACCAACTTCCTTCCCCTTCAGTACAACGACGTAATAACGCTTTGGTCAGCAGCAACTATCATCTGTACCTAGATCTCAACTCTGCTCGGCATGGGTTCTTCATCGATCTTGGGATGGTTTCAGATGCAGTGAGCATACGAAACTGGGACCCGAGAGACAATAACACCATCGCCAATTTGCTTACACCACAAGAGTTGAAACTCAGCCTTAGCGACAAAGTGAGTTTTCTGCGGATATTGGGACGTCGCATACTTTTGCTGATAAATCACTACTAGAGAGTCTTGTTTACGTGTAGTAATCAATGCCTGAGGACCCAAGATCTACACCTGCAACAAGATGTCCGTGTACCTGGAAGAGCTGGGAGCAAACCATGAATTATTGAGTACTCGTAACAGACACAAGGACTGAAACACCGTCATAAACCCGACTTTCTCCTTCTACGAGCGATGTTAATCGCCGAGGACGTACGAGCAGTACGAGCAGTACGAGAAGACTGGGTCCGCTCTGGCTCCTCAAACCCTACCCGGTAGCCTCAGGTAGATCCTCGCATCCTCACCCACATCTCCAACCTGTCGCTAACTGGCCTGTTGGGCGCTTACTAACAATCGACACTCGGATCTAGAATGCTGCAAATCGCGCACGACTTCGTCGTTGGAGGAATCCCGAACCCCGAAGCCCGCGGCGCTAGATTGGGTAAAGATATAGACGAATCACGCTTGTCAGGGCTGTAGCAGACAATGCTGTATATATTCCCAAGCATTGGGATGCGATGCCGCGTTCTGTGTACATTGACAACTGTCCACATCGACCTAGAACATCCCTTGTTGCGACAAGCTCTTGAATATATCCTCCAGAGGCTTTGGCGCATCCGACAGTGATATAGGAAAGGACAAGACAAAAGGTGTCAGACATGGCTGATCTCGAGAGACCCCAAGATGCCTCCTCCTCTTCCACCAGTGTCAACACCCTCGGTTCCCCAGTCGAGTCCAATGTCGACCTGGAAAAAGCAGAGACCATTCACCCAACCTCCACCTCTACTACGGGGGCAGGAGCTACACGGTCGCAAACCGTTGGCCGCGTACGCTCCGTGGCTACTGATGGCTACTCAGTGTACGATGTCGAGGGAGACGAAACTGACCAGGATTCGGCGGAACGTATCAAGACGACCCCCTACGAAGTTCGTTGGGATGGACCAGGCGACAAGGAAAATCCACGCAACTTCAACGTCGCCAGGAAATGGATCATCGTTTTGATCACTTCAGTTGCTTCCCTTTGCGTGTAAGTAGGATGACCGCTTTGTTGTCCCTACGCTCTGTTACAGCTACTGACTCAGACCTACCAGAACATTTACCTCGTCCGTCTATACCACCACTTATGGGCAGCTCATGAAAGAGTTCCATTGTTCCAGAGAGATTGCCACCCTGGGTTTGTCTCTGTTTGTCGTGGGCTTAGCCTTTGGACCTATGCTGCTGGGCCCGCTATCCGAGTTCTACGGTCGAAGGCCCATTTACATCGTGTCCATGTTCTTCTTCCTCATCTGGATAATCCCCTGCGCCGTGGCCCAGAACATCCAGACTATGATTGTGTGCCGGTTCTTCGACGGCTTCGCGGGCAGTGCGTTCCTCGCCGTGGCTGCGGGGACTGTGGCCGATCTGTTTGAGCCCAAGGATATCGAGTTTCCAATGATGATCTTCACAGCCTCGCCTTTTCTGGGTCCCGCACTTGGGCCGATAATTGGCGGATTGATTAATCAGTTTACCACATGGTATGTTGTTCGTTTTCTCTCTTTTATGGCAACGCTGACCAGAGACCATTGGCCAGGCGATGGACCTTTTACATGCTCCTCATCTGGACCGGCGTCCTACTGGTCCTCGTCATCTTCTTCGTGCCCGAGACCTACCACAAAGTCCTCCTCAAGAAACGCGCTCAGCAGAAGCGCAAGGACACTGGAGATAGCCAGTGGTACGCACCTATTGAGAAACTCAACCGCAGTATCCTCGGCACCGTCATACACTCGTGCTCTGTGCCATTTGAGCTCTTATTCTTCGAGCCCATGTGCCTGCTGCTTTGCATCTACGCTGCCATCCTGCTGGGAATAGTATATTTGTTCTTCGGCGCATTCCCGCTCGTCTTCGGCAACAACCACGGCTTCTCGCTGTACCAGGTTGGGCTGACCTTCATTGGCCTCCTCATCGGCATCACCATCGGTGTCCTGACCGACCCGTTCTGGCACAAGAACTACGTCAAGCTGGTGAAGAAGCTCGAGGAGCAGACTGGGCAGGTCGGCATCAAACCCGAGCCAGAGTATCGTTTGCCACCCGCCATGTTCGGGGGCATCCTTGTCCCCATTGGTTTGTTCTGGTTCGGCTGGACGACTTATTCGAGCGTGCACTGGATCGTGCCCATCATCGGCAGCGCGGTCTTCGGCATTGGGTAAGTGGTTCCTTTTCCTCGCGCGCAAGTGGTAAATGAAATAATTGCTGACATCTAGCAACAAATAGCTTGTTCCTAGCCTTCACCGGCATCTTGACCTTTCTTGTCGATGCAGTAAGTTGTCTTTTCTCCGCCTAGTCGTTTTGAGTACCTCCAGCATCTAACTCGTTCCAAATAGTACCCCGGCTTCGCCGCCAGCGCAGTGGCAGCCAACTGTCTCGTCCGACTGTTGTTTGCGGGCGCATTCCCCCTTTTCGGGACCCAAAGTGAGTGTTGACACCTACTTTACTCTGCGCCGCTCTTTTCCCTCTCTATTCCTTCTTGTATGATATTGAACTTCCAGAGTACTAACATATGCCTTCCCCAGTGTATCAAAACCTCAATTACCAGTGGGCCTCTTCACTGTTGGGCTTCCTCGCTTTGGCCTGTGTACCTATGCCGTAAGTTTTCCTCCCAATAAACTCAGGGTCTGAGAAATGTAACTAACCACCATTGGCCTTGGGTGTTGTAGATTCTTCTTCTACCGATACGGCAAGAAGATCCGCTCGCGGAGCCGCTTCAACGACTCTGCCTAAAAAGTTACATCTTTCATCTTTCACCATCTGTTTCATCCTCGTTACCTTTCTCTGCCACATTTGGCCCTTTAACCTGCGCAGCACATCGGATAAGAGCACCGGAGACTTGATACATAAACCACAAAAGAAAGATAGAGGCGGTTGGTTCCCTTGGTCATGTGTTATGATACGATACAGATTTAAGATTTCACGCATAGCTCGGAGTTCTGGTCTCGGGAAATCGAGTCGAGTTGGGCCGAGTCAGGTTGAGTCAGGCTCCTCCTACTGGCCTGCCTGCTTGGCCGTGTATTTTTGAATATGGAAAGAGAATGGTGGATGAACAGGTACATCCACCATACCATACCATGTCATGTCATGTCATGTCATGTCATGTCATGTCACGGGTCTGGTTGGTCTTCGTTCAACGGCGGTGGCTTAAGTAATGACTTTTGGTAATAACGACATCAAGGCATGTGGGATGATATAGACAAAAAGAACTACGAGGATCCATCTACCTTCTTACTATAGGTACCTACTATAGATACCTAGTTAGTTGGCAAATACATGCCTTTTGGCATCTATTCCTAGAGTCAAGGGTGGCGTGGGACGTGGTGTCTTCATATGTACTCGGTACCTGGGTACGTAAGTGATGTATATAGCGCCAGGTAGGGCTTTGACCATGACCCAGATATCTATCGACTCGTCGTGGTTTGGTTTGAATGAACCGAGAATACATGCCACACCGTCTCGAGGACGTTCATTGGGGGCTCGTTTGCACGATACCTGCGATGTTTTCTCCCCCCTGCTTCTTACTTCAGAAGTCCATATGACTCATCCTTTCATGCTATGGCTCTCCCATACGATAGCACGTTTACTTGCTCTTGGCACTCGCCACCTCTGCCAACCCGTCCTTCAACGCCTCGAGTGCCTTGTCGATTTCTCCCCTCGACTCATCCATGGCAGAGACACCCATGTGACCGAAACGAATGTATCTCGCCGCAATCTCCCGGTGCAGGCCACCGGCGAAGACAACTCCCCGGGACATCAGCTTGGGGAGGATCTCGGGAGGAGTGAGTCCTTCGGGTAAATAAATTGCCGTCATGGTGTTGGCGGCATTGGCTGGGTCCGTGGCCAACTGCTTCAGACCCAGGGTTGCCACTTTCGACTTGACGTATTCGCTCACCTTGCGGTGCTGGGCGAAGCGGGCTTCCAGGGGCTGTGCGAGGATCTGCTTGAGCGACGTGTTGAGGGCTTGGACCAGCTGGGTGGGTGGGGTGGCAAAATACGAGGGTTTCTTCGCCTCATAGTTTTGCATGATGGGCGTCCAGTTCTTGAAACTGGCATAGTAGCTTCCCGGGCTGGATTTGCGCGACTTGTACACGTTCATGGCCCGCTCCGACACCATCACTATCGAGAGACCAGGCGGGCAGCCGATGGCTTTCTGAGATGCGGTCAAGCACACATCAATGTCCATCTTGTCAAAGTTGATCTCTTCTCCTCCGACAGAGCACACGCCGTCCACAATCAGAAGCGTCTCGGGAGACACACGCCTGATGAGGTCGGAAAGAGGTTGGATCTGCGAGAGCACTCCGGTCGAGGTATCGACGTGTGTGACCGTCACCGCCTTATATTTCTTTTCCTTTAGTGCTGCCTCAATCTCGGGCAGTTGTGGCCTGTCCCCAATGGGGGCTTTCAATTGCGTAGGCTTTGCGCCGTAGGTTGACAGGCAGTCCGCAAACGAGTCGCCAAAATAGCCAGTGTGCAACACCAAAACATCTTCACCGGGTTCCACCAGATTGGCTGCCACGAGATCCCAGCCCAAGGTGCCGCTGCCGGCCAGGACAAAGGGTTGAGAACCGGGGTTTTTGGTTTGGAATAGATCCCTCAATAGTGTGAGGGTTTCGCCAAATGTGTTGACAAATGGTTGTCCGACGTGGGACTGCGCATAGTGACTCATGGCCTGGGAGACTTCATCGGTGATTTCGATAGGCCCCGGAATGAGCAGGGAAGGGTGAGGAGGTTGCGAGGACATTTTGGCGGCGGATGAGGTGGACAGTTGACGTTTCTGAATCTGAGAGGGTGTTTTCGCGAGATCCGCGGGAGGTGCTGGCGGCACGTAGGGAATGTCGTCTGTGGAGGCCGGCAGCGAGTCCAGCTCAATCGTATAGGGAGTGTTGATACGAGGGTAGGAGGATTGCTGGTGCTGTTCCAGGTGTCGTGAGATCAAGCTCAGGCGACTTGAGGCTTGGGAATATGGACGTGAGCGAGAGGGAGCCAGCTTGAAAAATTTCCTGGCAAGCCTGGTCGACTTGTAAACGATGGTGGGGGATGCTGAGGGCGATTGGACGTGCGATTGCCGATGCACGAGACGTGCGGGGGAGCAACGAGTAGCAGATAATGAGCGTGCCGTGCGTGCTAAGGGACTGTGACGCGATAACGGAGACAAGAGCGAAGAGGACAAGCACTGTGTACGATAAAGAGATGGAGTCAAGGCCGACATTATTTTCTGTTCCAGTAATAAATTGACACGAGAAGAAGGCGGGAAATCAAAAAAAATTGGGTGGGAATCCACGCGTGTTGTGGGTAAGACTGTAAATGGGCGAGACGGGGCTGAAGGGATCTTTACGCTGGGGTGCTTTAGTTAGAGAACGAAAGGGCGCCGCCACAGGGGAGTTGAGGGCATCAGAAATACTTTGTTTAGGGGACCTGTACGAAGGGTGGTGGGCAACCAGTTGTTGGGTGATGCCCGGACATCTTTGCGGCGGTAGGAACTGCCACTCAAACCCCGGCGCTCCCTGCTTAGTAGCCTCGCCGCTTTCCAGGCTCAGCGATTGGACCGCTAGTCTGGGGGCTGCTCTCACGTGGCTGGATCTTACATCATGTGACCGGGTAAAAGACATTGCGGACTGCTCAACCGCGCAAAACTACCTCGTACATATTCAGACAGGGGTAAAAACATTGCGAATGATCTTTATTGGATTGATCTCGATTTCTGTGTGCCTGGATACCCGGCTAACCACACAATGAGAGAGTGTCACCGGCCGGGGTGGCAGAGATCTGCGTATCTTGCTTGCTACACCCGACGACCGACAAGACTGACCCCTGAACATGAGAAGTGGGCATTTTCCGAGTGACTTGTTCTAGAACGCCGTCCTTTAATACGGCAGGACATCATCGTCGACTGCTGTCCCGGTCAGTCTGGACACATGGCAGAGACACAAAATTCCATCTTACCTTGACAATCATACAGCCTCTCTGGAAAAGGGGCCTTGGCGAGACTCTCATCCTGGTGCTTCCACCACCTCTGTAACACGGTCTGACAAGACTTCACGTTCCCCATCCCATAGTGCATCCACATGGTCCTCAGCAAGCCGCGCACCTTGTCTCTGTCCGATTTGGTCGTACAGAGGGTGCCCGCCACGAACAGAGGTGGCAGCGTGGCCACGCCTGGACATGGGCCGGATTGATATGTCACAGCAGCAAGACAGTCCAGGATTGAGCGTCTGCTGTTGTCAATCACCTGCAGAGGGACGGACAAGGATCCACGGCGAAAGATCTGTAGAAGTGCCATGTGATGGTAGGCTTCGTCCACGAGGTATAGGTCGTGGTATACGGATGATGGAAGATGTCCACCACCACCACCCTGCGTCCGTGACATCTTCCTTTTCGCCATTAGTGCTCTGACGCGGTCGAACAGCAAATGTGATTTGTGCTCCAGAGGCGAGCTGCAATCAAAATGTGGTAGCCCAGGAGGGGAGTCGCAGGAGAATTCGGAACCACCGTCTTCCCGTAGTGGCTCCAGGTCGTTGATCTCCTCTAAGATCGGCATCAGGGTCGTAGAGTACCCGGCTAGGTCGTCAATACGAGCATCGACTTCATTGTAGGGCGTGGTCAGTATCTGCGCCTCGAACCGTTTAGAGCAGCAGGCCAGAGCAACGGCCTGCAGCGCCCGGTATTTCCTCATGAGAAAACTCGAAATCGATGATAGACTGGCACCATTTGAGCGGCTGTGTTGTGCAGAGAGGGTCGCAGCACCGTACAGATGTGGCCTCCATGATGACGTGCTCGTAGCCGGGGATATCACGTCGGCTAGACACAAGAGCAGTGTGGTAGCAAGGACTTTGTCATTCTCGGACGGGCTGAACCGGTCCAAGGCCGATCTCAACTGCATCAGACTGCTCCCCTTCATGAGCTCAAATTGACAGTCGCCTTCAAACAGGCCGGATGTATGTCGGTGAGCTGCAGCTAGAGCAAGGGTGGCGGTCAGTAGATGAGGAACCTGCATCGCCATAGGAACAATGACCGAGCAGATTTCATCTTGAATTCCTTTGTGGCAGGAAATTGATATGGTCACTCGGTTGATGAAGTAGTCGAATAGGGGCTTGGATTCTTCTCTTAACATCAGAGCCGGGGTTGGTGGATGAGGTGTTGCAGGGATTTCGAGACAGAGGGTCGAATCCGCGTTATCGTCCTGTGGTCTTTCACACGTCCCATGCCCAAGTTCAGATGTACTTCCCTCACGGCTCGCAATATTGTCTGTCCCTTTCGACGAACATGTATAAATAAAGTCCTTACCCGGTGACAGTTGGTCTTTGTCAGAGTGAGCCAGATAACTCGATACATTCGTCATTAAAACTTACGACTCGAGGCTTCAATGCTGACGGCCTTTGCTCCTCCGGATTCCAGACACCTCCCGAAACGGGACTTTTTAAACTGACGTCCGCCCCAAGAGAGCTTGCGGGAGTAAACGCAGGGACGGCCAACACTCTGACAATAAGAGCATGTCGGTTTCGCCTCGTTGCATTTCCAATGGCGCCGGCGACACTCGTCACAGCCGGAACGTGACCGTTTTTGACGCTGGCCTGCATTGGATTCCATTTCTGCCATAGTCCTCTGCCAAGGCGCTGCTCGCAGTGGTGGCGTGCAGGAAGATCAGCCAGTCCGGTCAATAGCAGATGCCATAGCGATGCGTTGGAGAGGGTCCGAAGTCGCGTGCGCTGAAGCCGCTAAAGCGCAGCGGATAGGATTGCTCCGGTGGCCGATTCGACGCAGGCAAGACCCATTGGGCAGTGCAAAATATCCAATGCTCGCGTTTCCAAGTTGTTCCCGTTGTCGAGATGCTCACGCGCGTCAAGGAGGAAAGAAACGTCGATGCAGTCGGATCTCGAGGAAAAAGAGAGATAGTGTCTGCCTTCCCTTCTAGGCTTAGCGCAGCACCACCAGAGCGAACTGGCCAATCAGATGATGGACAAGCATATCAAGCAGAATGCACGGGATTATTAGGAGGATTATTTATTATCTACATCTGTCGGACATGTCCTTCGGCATACTTTGTGGGGAATAGGAAATGCCTTGGACAGTGTCGGAGGACACGTACACATACCCTATCGACAGTATGTACTTGGTCAAGGATCTTCTACATAACTCACCCGCCCTCCGGTGTTTCGAGAGTGCCACTGACACCGCCATCCACAAAGAATCATCAGCATGGGAGAAAACGTTGTCGACGAGCGTAGCTTGCTGCTTTCCCGGACTTCGTCCATTGCCTCCAAGGAAGAGGATGTCGCCTTCGATATCTGGCACGACCTTGGTGCGCTCATCCGCCGGACGATTCCCATATGTCTCTCCTTCGCTCTACAAAATGCAGTACAAGCAATCAGCGCCTTGATAGTCGGCGGCAGTCTGGGCTCCTTCGAGCTGGGAGTTACGTCCTTCGGGTTCATGTTCTTCTCCTGCACTGGCACTATGATCGCCATCGGCGGCGCAACAGCACTGGACACGTTATGCGGTCAGGCGTTCACATCCCACTCGGTCGCAGACAATCCCAAGATCCTCGGCCTCCTCTTGCAGCAGTGCTTGATTGTATTGCTTGCAATCTTTGGCATCTTCTTTGCGCCGATCTGGGTGTTTTCCGGACACCTTTTCATCGCCCTGGGTCAGCAGCCAGACTTTGCTTTTGCGACAGGCAAGTTTCTGGTCCTCATGCTCCCCGCCGGCGTGTTGCAGATTGTGGCCGAGTCGTTGAAGAAGTTTTTGCAGGTTCAGGGCGAAAGCAATATTGTTGGAGTGTCTACTGCCGTGGCCAGCTGCTTTGGGGTTCTAGTGACCTTCGTGCTTGTTCGATGGACGACGATGCATCTCTGGGGGGTCCCTTGTGCCTTCTGCATCTACCAGTTTGTTACGGTTGTTGCCCTGCTTTGCATCATTTCTATGAAACCTGCCGTCAGAAAGACCTGGCGCGGGTCTATCGTTGGCATTGAGAAGGGGATATTGCGTTTGCTCTTTTATGCCGTCACGGGGATTTTTACTTGTGCCACAGAATGGTGGAGGTGAGTTTGGAACATCTTCTGCTGTTCCTCCTTGAGACTGACCTGTGTCATAGCTTTGAGATACTTGCAATGATGGCTGCAAGGCTGGATCCCAGCTCTATTGGAGCCCAGAGCGTAAGCCTTCGATCCCCTCTCAGTCGGCCAAGTGCCTCTGCTGACCTGGCCTGCAGATATTGATGTCTTCCGACCTGCTGCTCACGACGGTGGCCCTTGGAATAAGCGTAGCTTCCAGCCATCGCATCGCCGGCTTTCTCGGTGCCGGCAGGAGTCGTGAAGCGCGGAGAGCAGTGGCCACACCATACCTCCTCTCATTCATCATTGGGGCCATCGAATTCGTCGGGATCATGCTTGCCAGAAAGAGCTACGGCCGCATTTTCACCGACGACGAGGCCGTCATCAAAAAGACGGCCCAGGTGCTCCCTCTGATGGCTGGCTTCCAGGTCCTGGATCTTTCCAACGGCGGCGCCAGCGGCATCCTTCGAGGTGCGGGAAAGACTCATTTGGCGGGCGTCTGCAATTTCGTGGCGTATTACGGCGTGGGCTTGACGACGGCGTGGTTCCTGTGCTTTCGCAAGCAGTACGGCGTCTTTGGCTTGTGGGCGGGCATCATCTCAGGGAGCGGCGCACTTCTCGTCCTGCAGTCTCTTTGCATTCTGACCATTCGGTGGAAGCAGTTGGCTAGAGATGTTTCTAGGTTACATGCCTCATCGGACTAGGATGTGTATACTCGGACGTCTTCCTAGCATGACGACTCGAGATATAGAATTAGATCTCCTATCACAGACGAGGATGCTTGGAGGGTCTGTTTAAGAGGTATCGTCAGCCACCTCAGACAGTTCAACAGTGGATGAAAAAAGTTCTTGTCATAAGTAGCAGTCATTTTATGTTTCCGGAAATGTCTTCCAATTGCCCGCGCAAGAATTCCTCCTATGTCCCTTCCTCCTCAGGGTTTGTCAAGGATGAGGATTCCAGTTTTTGAAATAGACAGACTCTAAGGGATGTATAACATGAGATGGACAGCTTAAGTGGACATATCAACAACAAATCAAGTCCCGTGGCCGACTGATCTCCATCACATCTGTTCAGATCTAGATTCCGAACAGGTAGCTCATTTGGACGAAAAGACTCCAAGGAGAAGTATACATAAATAATCCCTATCGCTAGGTCACTATCGCCACACGGCTACAATTACCCTCCACAAACACCCCGGGCTCATAGACCGAGTCTGTTCCTAACCAGTCGGGTAATAAGCTGTGTCTTCAGGTTAGTACAAGTCTCCTGAGTCGTCCTGACTCGGAGGGGAAGTAGGTGATCATATCATGACATACCTCGATAGTAAACTCGGCGGCGACGATGCCCGTGATTTCAGCCTGGTCCAACGAGGGCAGAATCTCGACGACGTCGACACCCACAATGTTCAGCCCATCGAGCGCGTCGATGATGATCTGGATGACTTCGCGGGGGGTCCAGCCGCCCGAGGCCGGGCCGGCGGTGCCGGGCACGAAGGCCGGGTCGAGACAGTCGACGTCGAGGGAGACGTAGACGGGCTCTCCCGAAGTGCCGACGACAGCGCGGATCTGGTCGATGACGCCCCACACGCCGTCGCGCTTCAGCATGTCCGCGGCGGGGATGGTGACGAAGCCGACCTCCTCGTCGAGCTCCATGTCCTTCTCCGAATCCAGCGACGAGCGGATCCCCGCGTGCACGTTCCTCGCGCTCAGCAACCCCTCCATCCCCGCCCAATAGTACGGCGTGCCGTCGGCGAACTGGGCCTGCTTGCTCCCGGCTTTGGCGCCCGCAAACACCTTGGGCGACCACGTGTCGATGTGCGCGTCGATGTGGACGGCCGAGACTTTGCCGTGGACCGTGTTCAACGCGCGCAGGATCGGGAGGGAGATGCTGTGGTCGCCGCCCAGAGCGACGATTTGGGGGTGGTGTCTACCGGTCTTTTTTTTTCGGTAATCAACACACTATTTCTTCGAAAAGAAAAGGGGGGGGGGGGGGGGGGGAAATAACCCTTCCGGGGGTTTGTGTAAATAGGTGGCTGGTTTGGGGAATGGGAATACCTTTGAGGACCAGACTCCCTTTTCCGTGGACTTGACCTCCCTCCACAAAAGCCGCTTGTACCACTCCTCCATCTGGGCGAAGGCGAGACCGTTGTCGAACGGCGAAATGGGCAAATCCCCACAATCGACGACCGAGATGTTGTGCTTGTACGGGTTGATTGACTGGCGGTAGTTGTAGTGGCCACTTCCTCTCGAGTTGATCAGTTCACTTCCCTAATATCACCAACAACCCCACAAGGGGTTTGTATTGAAACATACGCTAGAGAAGCTGCTCGAGAACCCTGACGCACGGCATTTGGCCCCAGGCGCGTGCCGGTCCGGTACGACGTGGCCGTGTCGAAGGGAAATCCTAGGATCAGGATGTCGTCCACCGGTCCCGTCTCCGTCAGGCACTGCACCGAGGGAAGTTTGGCAAACGTGGTGATGCCCGAGAATGCAAAGTTTGCTGACGGCTCGAGGTCATAGTCGTCGTCGTCGCCACCCTTGAGGCTCGTTTGTCGACCATTACTGGTAGTGGGAACGGCCAGAGCAGAGGAACAGGCAGTCAGTGCTGCAACGCTGTACAAAAAAGTACTGCGCATATTGAGGGTGAGGCTCGATATTCGATGTGAAGAATCAAAAGACAACAGCTCTCGACTGAGTCCACGGACGAGACGCGCCGCATTTTGTAGTCCAGACAACCTCCCTTCGGCCAGTGCGCGGCCGTCCCGTGATAGCTTACGCCTACCTTTCCTAGGAAGACCTCAGTATCATAGCATGTAAGTCCAGACATGTGGCGGGATTCTGCGAGGCATCTAAATCCATAGATAGATAACTCATTGGGTAATTACCCACTTTGCTGTCGTCGATGCAAACCAGCCTAGTGTATTCCTTCCCTTTTAGGATTAGCCTGATTCCCCCAGTGATAGCGTCGCTTCACCGTGAGCACGATCCTTTGTAACCTTCCATGTCAATATGTCCTTGTACAGTTCCGAGATGATTTATCAACTGCATAAAGGCAAAAAGGTCGTGCTTCTTTTTCCGATACCGTAGTGATCTGGTCGAACCGTTGATCAACCCGACTAGCCTCACCTCCCCCTTTTCCGCTTTTGAGGTCCCGACTTAATTCAATAGCCCCAAGATGAGCCCTCACTTCGTCGACTTGAAGGGAAATTCAATGCGGCCTACGTTATGGCGAATAGGCATGCGTTTCTGCGACAGAATCTGGGGAATGATTGTTGCGGCTGGTGAGAAGGTTTTCGTGTGTACACACATCTATATGAACACTAGTCCCCTACCCCACATCATTGGAACGGCCGCCTGGTGGCTCTCTGCGAGATCGGCCGTGCTGGTTCCAGTCGACGAGATCAAGACCGGAGCATACATGGTAAGTGTATTGAAAAAAAAGAATCTTCGCCTCCCAGCAAGGGACTGCGAGTCCTCAAAGTATCTGGAAACCAGGAAAAAAAAAAGAACTTTTTACCACCAATTCACCAACCTCCCTGCCTCTGCGCACCATTCTTATTACCTTCGCTGTCGGAGGGAATGCTCCGGAGGTCCTCAATATGAGCATTGAGGAAATACCCTCGCAGCTGCTCGCTGGTCAGGTCCTTGGCGCCGCTGATGCGCCCTTTGCAGCTCCTGGTCCCGCAATTACATTGGAAGGGCTGGTCCATCTCCCACTCGGTGCTGGGATAGAAGAAGGTCAAGACGTCGCCGGGCTCCACGCCCTTGGGATTCCCATTCTCGTCCCGGCGCGTCGCGACCCTGACCTCGATCACGGGCTCCTCGGAATGCGGGACGACGTGGAATTCCAGACTCGGCTCGCAGCTGTGGTTGATGTACAGGAAGTCGCAGTTCAGCTCGATGTGCTTGTTCTCCGACACCTGGACACTGGACCAGCGCTTTTTTTCCGCATACGTCAGCGGCGGGCTGGTGAGTCGGGCCATCAGCGCTCCTGGTGGGAGAGAGGTGGTGGAGACGCTGTAGGAGCTGAAGTCGCCTGGGCGGTAGATGACCTTGATGACGGAGGGATGTGTCGGTTCTCCCGAAGGCGCGGCGGCTGCAGAAGAGGCTGCCTCGGAAGTCATGTTTGCGTCTATGGATTTTGAGTGTGCCGAACCTGTGTTTGAGACAATCAAGCAAGAAGAGAACAGAGGGTTTTGGTCCTAGGCAGCTATATCACTTTGGAAAATAAAGAGAACGAGAGAGAGAGAGAGAGAGAGAGAGAGAGCAATGGATTTCGTAGTTCTCTCGGGTGGGCAAGTGGAGAGGACCAAGAGAAGCCGGCCAGAGCATGCGCCTCGGGATGCATAATATGTACCAAAGTACCAAGTAACCAAGTCTGTACAAGAAAAAGAGCCATGAATTTTGCAAACTTTTTCCAACAGCCAGTCATCCAAGTCATCCATCCAGCCAGCCATCGGGCAAGCAACAAGAGCAGACTTTTTGTCCTTGCGCCTCTCAATCAAGATCATGTGCCGTTATTGTTGCAAGAGACACTCATAGACCTGCCGAGAAAGTCCCCCAGCCACAATATACCCGATCCCAAGCGTGCACGGCGTGTTTTGTGGCTCAGCTGAATTGAAATCGAATCAAATCGGTTACCTCGTTTGCTCATAATTATTATTATTACTACGATCGATCCTCTCGCGCCTGTCTCGGCCTGCGTCAACCTCGGCGGATTTGCATCATCCACCCTTGAACCCTCCCGTCCTCCCTGCCTGGGCCGTTTTTATTTCGTTTCGTAACCCCACAAGTCTTCTCTCTCCTTCTGAGGCATGGTGGGGTTGGTTTTGCCTTTTCTTTGCCTTACGCGACGCCGAATTGGACGGCGTCATCGAGGCACTCGCCCAAGAAGTCTGGTTGGGTTCCCCATTCGCGGCCCAGTCGATGTCTGTTTGGAGGTAATTGTGTGCCCTTTGTCCGTGGTCCGGACCACAGGAAAGAGGGAGATGGAGGAACGCCTACCGAGCACACATATATACCTATGGCAGACTCGGCGTGCGTGTGCAAAGTAACTACGTGCACCTAGGTCCATACATACAGAGACAGAACCTCTGCATTCTGTACAACTGGCTTTGATTTGGTTTTGGGCCCTGTTTGGATACAGGGCTGGTTGGTACCTGAAAGAAAACCCCGAATCCTCCCGCCCGAAGCAGATTTACTTTTGGCAGGCACTTCGGCTAAGCGGGTTCTTTAGGGCTACGAGAGTGTCCCCTGTTCGTCGATGGCCATCTATTAGACTTACTGAGTTATCGACGTAATGTGTGCGTCTCTCTCTCTCTCTCTTCACGCTGCGCGAGTCAATACTCCCTCCCTGCCTGCGTCCCAACCCACCTACCGACCTACGTATTCAGAACAATGAGAAGAAAGGAATCGACATAATTTCTCCCACTGAGGCTCACAACATGTATCGTAGGCACTTCTGAGGTACATAATGCCGCACATCACAAAACACCACATGTAATGTCAAGTGTGTCTTGTTGGTTGCGTTGGGTGCTGGTATCAGTGTCAGTGTGGCCCTAGGCAGTTAACTACATCTTACACCCTCTGTCTACTTGGCTATACCTAGTATCCAGGCACCCATGTACATCATCGAGGCAGACATGTATACGTACATACATACATACATATATACCACCGTCGACCGTATCGCCCTTCCCACCCCCCAGATGACCCCACCACTCGACGGGCGGGTGCCGTTCGCGTAGATCCAGGAATTTCATCTGGTGTTGAGACCCGAAGGTGGATGGATTGTCGGGTCACAAGGACAAGGGCAATAAAAGCGAAAGCAAAAACAGAGGGTGGGTGAACAGAAGGGGAACATAGAAGAGGATACCCCTTGGCTAGGAGAATGGTCGGTCCTTTGGTTGCTTGAGTACCAACTCCTTCCACTAAGACTGTATATCCCCAAGGTTGTGATGTTGAAAAAGACTCGACTCGTACCGACACGACTCCGACCCGGAATCAACTTGTCATTATGCATGTGAACTTCATCTCTTTACAAAGTCTGCACCAACGTGAACGTGGCCGTCCCATATCCCTGGTCGGTGGCTGCGATGGTCAAGACATTGTTGAACAGCTGCAACACGTCCTGGTCCTCGACCGCGCAGTACAGCTCGTTTGCCGAATCTACGCTACAGGCGACTTCGGAGGGCTCCAGGTCTGAAGCCGCTGCGAGGCTCGGGTTCGACAAGAAGAGGTAGTGGAAGGCCACGAACTCGCCGGGCTGATCAAGCACGTAGGTGCTCAGCCCCGGAACGGCGGTCGGGCCGAGCATGCACGTGCCGTCGACATCCTCGACCCAGGAGAACTCGGCCGCGGTCTCGATGGCCGGTTGGTTAAAGACAACGAGGTACTGGCCCCCAACGTATTCTCCTATCGTGGCGTAGTTGTTGTCTAAACTCGACTGGATCACGTAGGTGCCCGTCGGGCAGGCGTTGATGGATCTATTGGTGTTTGTCAGTTTGTGTCAAGCTCCAATGGTGGCACCCTGATGACATGGCCCAGAGGGAGGGGGACTTACGTGGTTGTGGTGGTGGTGGTGGTGGTTGTGGTGGTCGAGGTTGTTTCAGAGGTGGTAGTTGAAGTTATGGCAGGAGTGGTGGTTGTAGAGGTGGTGGTCGAAGTTACATCAGAGGTTGTGGTAAGAATAGTGGTTGTAGTGGTATCAGACGTGGTTGTAGCAGTGGTTGTAGAGGTGGTATCAGAGGTTGTAGTAGACGTGGTGTCAGACGTGGTTGTAGAGGTAGCATCAGCAGTGGTGCTAGAGATTGTGGTCGTAGACAAGCTCGTGGTGGTAGCAGAAGTCGTGGCAGGAGATTCCGTACTGGACAAAGAAGTGGTTGACTCTGTAGAACTCGTGCTCGTGCTCGCGCTAGTGTTGGGAGAAGCAGACGTGGTGGACGAGGAAGTAAAAGAGATGGTTCCGCCAACCGTGCCCGAGCTTGTGCTGGAAGCAGTAGACGTCGTGGAGGAAGAGAACGTGAAAGAGATGGTCCCGCCAACCGTGCGCGAACTTGTGCTGCTGCTGGTCTGTGTATAGCCTGGACCAGAGCTCGAGACCGTCGTCTTCTTTGTAGTTCTCGAGGACACCGATCCGGACCAAGGACCTGCAGTCGAAGTCCGGCGCGACGAGGTTGTCCCACGGACGAGTGGACTCGACGATGCCGATGCCGCCCAATCCGTCCAGCCGCCCGTAGGAACCGGATTGAGGTTTTTCACCGGTGTGCTCGTCTCGCAGGGGCACACGTAGTGCGTGTTGGTGTGTGTGACGGTCACAACTTCGTCGCCATTAGCAGCTTGCCAGGACTGTGCGGCAGAAGACACCCGCACAGCCACGATTGCAAAAAGACATAAAGAGCGGACGAAGAGCATCTTGACGAACAAATAGATGCCTTCAAAGAAGATGGAGTCAACTGTTCAGCGAGTTGAATGCCTGAATCGAAGAAACTAGAGAAGGAGAATCGAAGCTGGGAAGACCGGGGGGCGAGTCCTCCATGTTCAAAGATGGGTTATTTTACCTTCTTGCCCCATTCAGCATCTTGACAGTGCAATCTGCCATTCTTGCCTGAGCGACACAACATGGGCTTAATTCAGCCCACCGGCGTGAAAGTCAACGTGGTGGCGTTGAAGATCCGAAGAACGCCACAGCCAAAACCGAGTCGACACGATATTCGGGGATGGGAACTGTACACCATGAGGAGGAGATAGACTTGTACAAGGAAAGTGTGAGAGACATTTTTGCGAAACTCATGTTTCGAGCCATCATGGCTATTGTATCGCCATCATGACCGCGACGTGTTTTGTTGTGACTTTGATATCCACCAAGACTGAGGAAAGAAAAGAGGCGTTGGGATTGGTGTCTTCGGCTACCCCAAATGAGTAATGACGAGTTCCTTAACGGGATGCATGACTCGAACAAGAACAATCCAGGCGGCCAAGGCAGGCAAGGCAGGCAATCACTTCCGAAGTCCATCCCATTTCAGGCCGCCAACCAACACCATCTACATCCATCTCAACCCTCCACCGTCCGCTCCTTTTACCACTACACTGTAAATTCCCAATCTACCCTGGAAAAGTCGTATAGAAAATCATGTCTCTGACCGTCCACCACCTGCACATCTCGCAGTCCGAGCGCATCGTCTGGCTATGCGAGGAACTCGGCATCGCGTACACGCTCAAGACGTACACGCGGGACCCGATCCTCGCACCCGCGGCGCTGGCAGCGCTGACACCCCAAAAGTCCGCGCCGGTGATGACGACGACGAACCGTGTCACGGGCAAAGAATTCAACATGGCCGAATCCGGGGCGATCGCGGCGTACATCGACGGGGTGTTTGGCAGCGGGGCGTTGTCGCTGGAGGCCGCGCACGAGAACTACGCCGATTTCTTGTTCTGGTTCCACTACGCCAACGCGACGCTGGGCGCGGCCTTCTTCCGCGTCATGAGCGCCGCGTGGCTCCAGCCCGACCCGGACAACGCCTTCGCCAAGTCCATCCCCGCCAACGTCCACAAGCACCTCGCCGCCGTCGAGGCCCGGCTCGCCACCACGGGCGCCTTCCTCGCCGGCGACCAGTTCACCCTCGCCGACATCATGACCGTCTGGACTCTCACCACCGGCCGCCAGTGGACCCCGACCGATCTGTCGTCCTACCCGGCCATCCTGGCCTATCTGCAGCGCATCGGGAGTAGGGAGGCGTACCAGCGGGCCATGGACAAGGCCGAGCCCGGCTTGGACTGGAGACAGGGTCTGACGGCGGCGGGACCCGAGCTGTTCCCGCCGTATAGACAGATGCTGGGACAGATGGGGATCGATATCGCCAAGTTGAAGATTTGAGTTTGCGGGCGGAATGGTGCGAGGGTGGGGGGAGGGGAGATAAAACTGTACCACTACCCACCATACATGTGACGTGGCAATCCCACAAGCAGACGGGACGAAGGCAACAGCACGCGGAAAGGGACTCGACGGGTAATTAACCCTAGATCGAGCAAAAAGTAAAGAGGAACAGTGAGGAGGATTCTCTGCTCACTCCCATCTATGATAGGTCATTCTACTCTAGCGCCCCATGGCATTGATACTCTTTCGGCCAGACTCGGCTGCCTCTGCTTCGTGTGTAATCATGGTTGATGTCAACGGACGAGCCGAATGCCTCAACAAAAGGTTGCATTTGCTGCAGTCATGGTGTTCCTGGAACTGAAAGAGTGTCCGCGGCTCCACCACTTCTTCACTGGAACCTGTTCTGCACGCGGAAACACACATCATGCCCCGAATATCGTCTTCAACAGGTGCTTCGAAGCCTCCTCCCGGCCTGGACTTTCAAGCATCCTATACACACGATTGCCACTCCTGTTACCCAGCCAGTTGCCGCGGTCATGAGGCACCTCGCCGTCCGAGTTCCGCCTGCGTCGGGCTCGTTTGTCGCCCACCGTCATGCCTCGAGTCCACTGGCCGGCAGTCTCGACTCGAATATCCTCGGGGCTGCGCGCGCTCGCTTTCCACAATGGGTCGTCGTGCGTCAGCACGTACCAGATGCAAAGCGGATCGTGTAGCGCCAGTGCAGCGCCTTCGCCCTCATGGCCGATGTGCAGCCGCTCCATCTTGTCGAGCATGGGTGTCATGAACGCCGTCATCCACGCCGCAAGAGGTGAACCCGCCTCGAGATGAGGCTTGGCAAACGCGTTGAACTCGCCACGGCTCAGCATATGGTATTCCGTAATGTCCAGGCTCATGAGTGTGAGCTTCAGCTGTTTGGACAGCCGCGGAGGGTATTGGGGGAGGTGGAAACTGCGTTCGCCCTCTGTGGCGACGGGCATGGTGCTCGCTGGGATGGGCGATGACAGTGCATACACCCTGGCGGCAGCGTAGGGGTCGGCATAGACGTTGAATTCCGATACAGGCGTGACATTGCCGATGCCATCAACTGTGCCACCCATGGTGATGACTTCTTTACATCTCAAAAAGGTCTCTGGGTCTTCTGCCGCGGCCAGGGCAAAGTTCGTGAGCGGGCCGATAGCGATCAAGGTGATAGTATCCGGCTCATTTTCCCGTAGGAGGCGGAGAATTTCCTTATGCGCAGGCTCGAGGGAAGGGATGAATGCATTGGTGTCTTCCTTGAGATCGACTTCGGGCTTGGCCTTCTCGGTGATGAAACTGTCTGGTGGAGGTTGCTCGAACAGCCTATTCCAACTCTCCTCGGGTGAGAAATGCGGATGGCTGGTATGCGTCCCGGCCAATCCGTCAGTCCCATGAAAATAGTCGGCGCTCTCGATGCGGTCTTGTAAGGGTTCGTCGGCGCCAATGGCCACGATCGGCTTGAATTTGGTGAGACCGTCGAATCCCACTGGTTTGCCCTGCTGCTCACGCCATGCGATTTCCTTCTCCAGGATGTGGAAAATGGCCACGACATTTCGTAGACAGGAGCGCACGTCGACGTTGCCAAAGGTGATCGAGATCAGTAGCACTTCGAGGTCGTCGGCGCTGGCGGCGAGGGCAAGCAAGATGGCCAAGACGTCGTCGACGCCCGGGTCGGTGTCGATGATGATGCGATTTTTGGGCGCCATGATGTTGTATTTGTGTGGTAGAGCCTCACGTCAGACGCCGTCACACTGGGAGGGGGATCTGCTTGCTGATGTGGATTGGATAAGGCTGGCCTAGTGACAGTGAGGGGCAAGTCGAGGTGTGATAGAGAAAGGCAGAGGTGAGCCAACGGTCTAGTGCACGCCTAGTTACTCGCTGTGGCCACGGGCAAACGATGTCGTCTGCGCCCAGAATATATTTTGTGAGATGGTGGTGTCTTTCTTACTCGTTGGTGGGATGAATCAGAGACGCAGCGATGCAACCCTGAACCTCTTTCGGCCATTTCCGGTTAACGCCGCTTCGGCCCACCTGCCTTGTTTTGCTTGTTACGACGTACCCTTGTTCTCGTCTCAAGTCTCCCACAGTCTCTCTCTATTGTTCTTGTCGAGGACTCTATCTCATCCTTCGTTTCACTCACAACAAAGTCGACTTTGTATTAGTAGTGCTGAATGATGCATCTTTCGTGCACAACTCGGCTCTTATTCGTGCCGATGTCGCTGAGCTGTGGCTTAGCACTAGTTTCACTCGTCAAAGGGATGAGGCGTTCAGCTCGAGATCCAGATGCGTCCATTGGCTAGCCCTTGCCTTGGTCAAAGGCACCATTTGATGCCGCCCACGGCCAAGGAAACCGTCGCTCGACGTCGCCCATTTGGATTGTTGTCCCCGGCGACATCGTGAAATGGTGCAAAGAGGCGTCGTCTTGGCTTTCCTACCAAATTCTGCCTTGCAGCCGCATTCCTAGGCTTCCCATGATAATTTATTGAGGCCGGATAACACCATGTTGTTCTTTTGGAATCAAGGCTGTAGGAGGGTGGACCGAATCATCTCTTCATCCGTCCCTCGAAGTCTTCAGCATGGCACCTAAACAGACTGGAAAACGGAGGACTCCGTATCTCTCAATCCTCACCACTTTTGGGAGTGCTATTTGTTTGATACTGATTGGAATAAACACCATCTGTGGCGAGCCAGATCCCGAGGATTCCCTTCGTCGTCAATTTGCCACAGGTTCCAACCTGCAGATCCAAGCATGGACCGCTATACTAGGGTTGATAGTGTCAGGGCTCTCTTTCAGCCTCCTGGCCTCGGTCCAACATCTCTATGACTGTGTCTGCTCCAGGTTGGCAACTGCCAAAGGCTCAAGAGGTCTTCCTTATGCAAAGTACCTGAATACCCTCCCTCACGCTCCGGTTCTTCTGGGTATCAGGCGAGGCTTTGCATGGTATGTGATGACTTTTTGGTTGGCCTCGGCCATGATAGCTCTGTGGACGATCGGCTACAAGTTCAGCATCATTCAAGTCGAGGGCCAAGTACGCGAACAGATTTCCGAAGACCTCATATCATTGAGAATTCCTCCCGCTCATTGTCTCGACGAGGGCACCGGCGTAAGCGAGTGGTTTGACGACAGAGTTTCATATCAGCCTCTGGTACCTGGAGAAGACTTTGTGTACCAAGACCCCGTGGAGATCTTGACGAACAAAGCTTTCATCCATCGACTCTCAGGAGACCCAGAAGAAGACGCAGATCGTATGGGTACGGGGCGAATTATCATGGTCGGATCAGCCACGTGTGCAAGCACCCTCTTCAATGGGGCAGATTCCGGTATACTGTACACCTCTGAGAACGTCCTGGTCGCTGAAGTGGTCGACAGCGTGATTGAACCAGGTCGTAATTTCACCATCCATGACATATATTGGCAAACCTTGGAGCCGGACGTGATAAACAACGTTCAGTTCAAGATACAGTCTCCGGGGGCAATCACAATTCGTCGAGCTGGACTTGTCGTCGGCCAGGGAGCAGATCCAGATCTGCTCGGAACTGCTTCCATTGAACAAGAACAAGAAATTCGTGTTTACCGACATCGGTTCATCGTTGCGCGTCGCGTGGTCAACGGAACTTGCCAGAATATCTTGCCGGATCAAACGGGATATCTGGTGGATGGCCGCGTCTCAAAAGATCCGCCCTCTGGGCCACAGCGACTGGTTGAAACCTACTACGAGGACGGGACAAGTTATTCGGTCGGACCCATTCTCCAGACGGGCTGCTTCAGTGGATCGTTATCATTCCAGAGCTCTTATGTGAACAGAAAGATCAAGTCTATCATTGTGCGGGCAAACATGGCAGTCTGGGGAACAGATATCGAAACAATACGTCAAGATCAGTCTCGCCAGGTTGAGTCTCTAGGCCACAATTTCTATCGATCAGACCGCATCACTGGAATCAAGCGGCTCTCCAGTAAAGATCCGACGAGATACCCTCTGTTCGAGGGAACTAGGCTGATTGCAGGTCGCGGTGGCTATGTCCAGGCGGCCTGTGTAGAAATTGGTTTGGGGGCTGTCTTCATCATTATCGGTCTGGTACGGTGGTACATTGGCCCACCTGAGTTGACGTCGTGGGCAGGACAGCACGTGTCGGTATTCTGCAACACAATTCTCTCCCCAAGCGGTGGTGTTGGGGGGGAAGTGCAAGACTGTAGGCCTGGTGGACCTTTGCATCTGGCATCCGACACAACTCACAACAGTGGCTCTTCGTCTGCCACGACACCTCTTGCTCAGGACGGACTTTCGCTCTCGCTCATCAACGACCTCCGGAACGCTTGCTCCACAGGCTATGAGCCAGCGCCTATCAAAGGTGTTGGCACGACATGGAATTTGATTTTGGACAAAGAGACTACAGACCAAGGACACGACAGATTCTTCTTTACCAAGGCAGAATGAGCTATCCTTGAAAAGAACATGGCTCCTCCCTGCCTATGATTATTTTTTTCACTGCCTGTTCCGAAGATAATATGGGGGAGTGGAGCGGTCGACACAGATCCTTTCTGAACCTTGTTCCCGCTCCTTCAACATCTGCAGAGGGAGGGAGATGGATGAGTTCCGGGTTCCGGGTTCAGCGTTCCAGACTTAATGCTCCGAGAAACTGAGGTTGATATCTCGGCCAGGAAGAAAGCCTCCTTCACGGCTTTTTCCAATACATTGTAAGCACAGAGACCAACCAGCAAGACACGGCAAATGCCAATGCAATGCTGGTGAGAATCACCTCCTACATCAAAATCAGTTCGATTAGCTTGGATTCTGACCCGCTGTCGCACAACCCTCCAGATTGGGGGTCACTACCCACCTTGACATCTTTTCTAGTCATGGTGTACGAGTTGAAAATCTGGCACAAGAGACCGATGAGAAACAAGGTGATGCTGAGGTTGAGCAGCATCACGGGCATCTGCCACGCCAGGACCTGGAATCGGCGCGGTTGCGAACTTCCCGGATCTTGTGGGTTGTTCCCCAGCAACCCCGCCAGTTCGTCGAGGCCTTCGTCGCTGGTCGTCAAGCGATAGACGGCGATGCTCTGCGCGGTCGCGATGAAGATGGACGTCAAGACCAGGATGAGGCCCCCGAACCAGATCCCCAGGACATAGGGGATCAAGTTGACCGTCTGCCATCCGATGGCACTGGCAAATGCACTGGTGACGAGTGCGCTCTAGTTTTTGGGGGGTGTGTTTAGATGCTGCCCATATTCGAAGGCCCTTTATTAAGGATGAGGTACGTGCTCGACGATTTTCATGCCCAAGAGGTCCTGAACTGACCGTATAGGGAATACAGAGTGTACGAGAGGTACATTTGTACGTACCGTCAACCCCACGTAATTCAGCTCCGCCAGCTTCGACTCTCTCCAATTTCGGGTGAGTTGTCGTCGGTCGTCGTCTTTTGCCGCCGTCACGAGCTTCTGGATCGGGTCCAGAGTCATGTTCTTCTGCCATGGGAGGATCCACGGCAGACACATGCCGCCAGACCGTGTCATTTTGGATGATTTGCCCAAAAAGAAAGGGATAGGATGGAGGGAGGCAGGGAGGGAGGACTCTCTTTTCCAACGAGACGACGGCTTAATCCATGGTGGCGGCTTGGTGGTTGGTTGGTATATGAATGAATGTATTTGGACCTGCGAGATTGAATCACCCAAGAATGGAAAAAGAGAAAAGGAGCTCTGGAACCAAATTGGGAGAAATCAGCGCAGGGGGAGGGCATCATGCATGTTTGTATGTACCTACCAACCAACCAGCCAACCAACCAACCAGCCAACCAACCAACCATAGGTCCTACGTCTCTCGTAACTTGTTTGTCTGCTAAGCGAAATGGCTTTCAGGCCGTCCTGTTAACGACCACCACCCAACACCGCTACTGCATACATACCCTGTCTACCCTGCCGTGCCGTGCTGCGCTGTGCCGTCCCGCATCTGCATGGCGCTTTTCAGCCTCCGCCTCAGCCTCAGCCTCATCGCTGAGAAATTGCACTCGTGAGTGACCTACAGTAGTCTTAGTTTGCCCGTCACATCCCACACTGTATCTAGGAAAGAGGAGAGTGACACAAGTCCTCGTATTCAACTTGCCCGGGGCCCAGGATGTCTAACAATAGCCTCGAAAATCTGCACGCGTTCAAAGTCCGCTCGCCGCCAACTACTACTACTCAACAGCATCACGCATCACGCATCACCGCAGCGACGGGGTGTGTAGAGACCCTGCAGGTGTGTTTTCTTTTCCTCGTATTCTCGTAGAAATCAAGACCCATTGTCCCTGTCCCTGTCCCTGTCCTTGACCTTGACCATGTCCATGGACCCAATGGAATCTCTCTGATAGAGGTACGGGGTACCGAGTATTTGTAGCTGGGTCGGTTCCTAATTATACCTCCTCCACTAATACTCGCTCCTCGCTCCTCTGTACTCGTTCCTAGCCTGGCCCGCCAGTGCCATTCGTTCAATGTGTGGCCCGCCCCCCCGTGTCGTCTAAGACACTCAAGACATGGCAAGATGGATGAGTGAGTGAGTCTTCAGCCTTGTGACAGAGCAGACAGACATAATCACACACACACGCTCGCTCAACACATGCGGGGGAAATACCTACCTACCTCATGCCCAGTACTACGCAGCAGTGCCTAATAGTAGATAGAGCCAACTAGCCGACACACGCACCGCCACAGCACAAAAGACAAGGCTACAACATACAAAGCACGAGTTACCGGGAAACTACTGAGCCGAGCGGGGAGGTTTCTTTCCAGGCTGCACACCTATACCTACACCCATACCCATCTTATACCCGCTTGTTTCAACGTGGCCGAGGAGAAAAACACAGCGTGATGACTTGATTTCCGTCCAGCCTTACGGCTCACCAACCCAAATCAAGGCTCTCGAGAATCTCTAGGCTGCTATTCTACCATTCTGCGACTTTATCAATTTCTAGTTCTTGGTCGAATTCGAATCCCGAGATTCTCTGTGAAAGATTTGTCTTGTCAGCATACATTGGCTGGTGGCCTGGAGGATGATGTCTCTCCTCTCCGCCCTGGGCTGGGCCCCGCAGGTCTTGTGCGTCACCCTCGTCGGAGCCGCTGTGGGCGTGAAAGCGATCCGGACCGTGGCCCCGGACGTGCTGTACACTCGGATCGGGCCATTCCTGCAAAGGCTGGCGCAGAGCCGAGCCCTCGTCCCCGTCAGATGGATCTACACGGGCGTCCAGGTCGCGGCATATCTCGTGGTGACCGCGTACCGGAACATCATCCATCCCGTCGTCAAATGGCCGGCGCGCATACTCCTGTTCCCGCTACGGTGGCTGTTCGAAGCGTTTCAGACCACGGCGCTCATTGTGGTCGGAAACATCCTGAACCTGGTCCCGACCAAGTGGGTGTGCGCGGTCGGCAATTGGCTGTTCGCAAGGAATGGCGTGTTTGAAAACCACAGGTTTGGCGTCTGCCTTGCCCATTCGCTCTTCCCGTGCGTCAACAATGGTCCGGCAAAGGCCCTGTTCAGCTTGTCGGACCACATCGCCCGTGCGGCCGAGGTGGCTCGCAGAGACGACGTGAAGCGATCCATTTTGGAACGGTACGCAAACGCCGGGTTGAGCGGGGCGGATTGTTCCACCAGGAGCAGGGATCGCGTTTGTCAGCGTATCGAACAAGCCAGGCGTGCCCTTCTCGACGCCAACGCAGATTTGCGAGCACTGTTGACATTAGCGACGCCTGATTTGAGGACGACTTATCTCCGAGGACGTGCGCAGACGAAGAGGAAGGCCAACAGCCCGTGGCGGGTCCAGAAGCGAAGTCTGAGAACAAAGACGTTTCGGATGCCAGGCCTAATCGCATTGATGCTCCACTACACCAGACTTGTAAAGAGCAACACGGGGGACAGGTGTAGAATTTTCCTCATCTCAACATCCATTGGGGCCTTGGGCTCTTTCGGAGTCGATGGTGCGGAAACCAGTAACCCGGACGAGTCGATATATTCAGAAGGCATAAAAGAGTTGCTGAGCAAGAACATCTTTCGACACTGGATCATCGATATTCCTGACCGAGCAACCGCATGGCACCTGCACCGGGGCGAAGGCAGTGCTCAGATCAGCATCGAGAGCGCGACCTCTGCTGGGGAACTGAACACAACTGCAGCGGGAGTACAGCTAACAGACGAGCAGCTGGCAGTCGCGGGTCATACGTTTGTCAGTAACGAATACATCGACAAAGTGATGGCACTTGAGCGTAAGTTTCACCCGGGTGAGAGGAAGCAAAGTCGAGAGGCGACAGGCTAACATACTGAAGAAGAAAGACGACGTCTCGCCGGAGATGATGCAGAGGTGTATGAGATTTTCTTCAACAACTGTCAAACTCTCTGGACCAAGGGAATGCTGGACCTGCTGATGTGCAAATGTGCCGAGACCGATCGTGAAAGAGACCGTCTAT
Source organism: Fonsecaea pedrosoi CBS 271.37 (assembly GCF_000835455.1). Classification (NCBI taxonomy): domain Eukaryota; kingdom Fungi; phylum Ascomycota; class Eurotiomycetes; order Chaetothyriales; family Herpotrichiellaceae; genus Fonsecaea; species Fonsecaea pedrosoi. The sequence continues at coordinate 3,538,149 of NW_013550615.1, read as the reverse complement.
TGTCCATTGAAGAGGCCATGTCGGATAGGGATTGGCACACCTCGGTCGCCGAACTTGGGATGTCCGTCCTCATAGCCCTAGGGAGACGCGGCTATCTTCCAATGGGGCTATGGGTGCGCTGGGTGTCGAATCTCGTGTGCGTCCTTCAAGAGCTCAACTACTATGCTTTTGGACCGGCACTGTATGGACTTGACCTGACGTTCGGCTCAAATCGCCTGAAAAGCTTCTCTCTCCTTGCCATGCTCATCCTCCACCCGATATTCGTTTACAAGTACCACGGCACTCTCACGCCGAGTCCGTTTGAATGGGCCGATCTGGGAGTCGGGATCATCGCGAGGTTCTGGGTCCGTTCGATCCGAAAGAGAACCCTACGACAGACACCGGTTCAGCCTCCTGGAGAGACATGTTGGTCCGGGTACTTTTCTCAGTTGTACGAGAAGAGTGAAAATGGCGAGATTGAAGGGGCGGAATTGGATCACGCTGTGATGGAATTTTTGAGGTCAGACTATCCGTGAAATATTAGAGGACGATGTCTTGATGGGAAACAAGTTTATCCGGATTAGAGCCGACCTTGGCAAAGCCGCTAGAGGTTTTAGCGCGCAAGACTTCCAGATCAGGTTAGCACCATCAATAATAGTATGTCATGCTCCAGGATAGTAAAGAGTACAAGGACCCGAGACTCTTCACGTTCAGACACCCACGGGAGCCCTTCGAGACATGTCCCTGGTCAAGGCCACAGAAAGAAACAGTGTCAAGAGGAGATCTAGTTGCTTGGCTTTTAGATGATGGCTTTTCTCTCTAAATTGGTCCATCCCGGACAGAGCTTTAGTCCAGAACGCAGGCAGCATGCTAAACTATTGTCCCAACCTACGTTCTATCTCTGAGAACGCATCCGCTTATGCAAAGTTAAATATCACACGTATTTGCTTCATCATGGCTTCGGGCCCTCGAAGACGCGCACCGAATTGCTCTCGGCGCGGCACAGATCGAGACAGCCGACTGATGAGACGAGTCGTCCCCGAAACACACTGCTGTGGATCGTAGCTGTCTGCTTCCGCCTGAGTGGCCCTCGTCGTTTTCCTGCGTGGTCTCATTCCACATTTTTATATCATCGACGCGTGGGTCGAGTACGGTGTGTTCCTTCTCCTCTTCCCCCAAAGTACGCTGCATCAATTACCCACATACTCAGTAGACTTTCTTCTTCTCGTCCACGCTCAATTGGCCGGGTCCCATGTTCACCAGTAGCAACAAACCGCCCATGATCGACAGGATCTGGAAAAAGTCGTACTTGGCAAAGTCTTTGTGTGGGTGGTTCTTGTGAAGCTGCAGATGGACATTGTCAGCACAGGGCATCAATAGCGAAGGGGCATCAATTCCACTCACCGTCCAGAAGTTGTTGACAAGCACATTGAACACGCTGAGAAGCACCACCAGGATGACAGCGCTGAGCTTCGCCTTGAAACCCACCACGACCATCACACAAGCCACAAATCCAATCATACTGACCAGGACTCTCCCGACACTCCATTCACCGGCAAAAACGAACCCAATGAAGAGGAAAATCAGCAGCACTCGGCCACCGAGCTGAATGTACATCTTCTTGTCCTTCTCATCAATTGTAGGCAGACCTGCAAATACCCTCTTTTTCACGAAGCTGTCCCCGAGCACCATGAGGAGACCGCCAATCACGGACAAGTTGCGAAGGAAGAAATTGAGATCGAAGATGAGGCCGTAGCCCAGGGCTTGAACAACCACGACCGACAACAGACCGCCCACGGCATACTCGCCATAGCGGCGCATGATGACCAGCGTGGAGCAGACCGACATGGTAATGACATTGAAGATGAGGAAAAGATGGGTGATTCCCCAGGGAACTAGGGAGGTGTGGTCAGCATCTGCAGTTATTGGACTCATCTCGACGGTTCACCCACTGTGTCTGAAATCTCTTAGATATGTGAGCTGGTCGCCCCACTGGGTCACGATTCTGACCGCATCCTCGAGGAATGTCACGACGATAAGAAATCTACCGATGGCGGGCAGGTATCTGTGTATGATTGGACCGAGTAAGCATCCAAACTGGTCTTTGAGAAGACGCCCCCGCGTAGCTTTGCAGCCGCAGTGAAGGGTGATGGGTATAGATGCTCACGGTTTCAAAGGCTCGCCCATCGTGTTCAGCCAGTCTTCAATTTTGCTCGTCTGTTCTCGAATCTGGTCGAGGGGACTGGGATCGTTGGTGGCATTGTCGCTCCGTTGGGAGCCAAATTGGTTGTTCAGGCCCAGATTGTAGCCCGCGGTGCCTCGTATCTGCGCCATGGTGACGCTGGGTAGGAAGTAAATGTTGGCACTTTCTTGTTTCTTGGTTTGAGGTGAGGGAGGTCTCGATCGCAGTCAGGAATGGGTCCGGCCGAGAAGTGTGTGAGGACGGGTGGGATAGTTAGCAAGAGAAGTAGGTGTGCGTGTGCGCGTGTGTCTGTGTCTGTTTCAAGTGGTAGTAATTGCTCAGAATTTCCCGCACAGGGAAATGAAATTATATGGACCCGTGGCAAGCAAACAAGCTGCGTGTCAATCTGCAACCCAGTTTGGGACTTCGTTGGAGGCAAGGCACAGCACAGGGACAAAATACTGCCTCTGAGTATTCTTAACACGCTGGCTACTTAGTCGTGGTGGGAGGTTGTGCTATTCTCAACCCACAACCCGGCCAATCACACTCTATGCAACCCCTGAATTTTGGTTCTGACTAAGTCCACAATCGCCTGCACAATCCCCTTTCCTCCCTCATGCGAGGTACAGCGACTGCGCCTTTCTCGTCCCTCGCAGCTCTACAAGTCAGCTACGGATTGTGTCTTCTGGAATAACAGCCGCTGTCTGGTTACAGTCGCTTCAAGATGACTTGCATATCATGTACACAAGTCCACAGTGATTCTATCTTGGGGATCATCCTGATGGCGCAATGGCTTTCTCCCATTCTTCCCCATGGAACATAAGGTTTCTCCCTTTCCCATACGAATAAATTGGACCTCGTGGGATCCCCATTCTGGTATTTGATGATTTGATCTCTGCTTTTGCTGAAGGCCATGGTGGGGCCGTATGAATATCCATGCCCATACTAATGCTCCGTAAAATGATGCTCCACGCCGGACAAGTTCTGAGAATCGAAAGAGACAAAAGTAGACAGAAAGAAAATCACACAAACAAACAACACGCTCTGCCTCTCAAATGGACATGCACTATTGGCAACAAAGTCCGCCGCATCCACTCCGGGACGCGTCGGAGTGAGTGTCTCCTCCAAAGCCTGCATCATCTTAGATCAAGCCTCCCATTCAGCGTCTCTGAACGTCGGATCTGTCGCCGGCTCAATGGACTGAAATCGGTTCAGGTTCTCCACGCGAGGTTTGATTCCATTCGTTTGAGTGCCGTTGATGATGGGGTGGCTGGCTGCCACGGTTCTGGCAACCGAAGAACTGGCCTCACTGCTTGTATCATTTATATCCTTTTTGGCCTTTTTCTTGCCTTTCTTGCTGGTCACCGATTCCCATTTCTCGTCTTGTACAAGCTCTTTTGCCCATTTGTCTTGCTCCTCCTGGTTGACTTCGTCAGCCCAACTTGGCCGGCTCCCTAGGACAGGTCTGGCGGCTTTCTCGCGATCTGATGCTCCGAGAGCGCGAGTCTTGCCTTTGCCAACATCTTCTTTGACTGCAGAGACATTTGCTGTCTCGTGAACAGCATTGGTTACATTGGAAAGCGGTTCTGAAGTGACAGACCCATTCACAGTAACAGTTGGTATTTCTGGTTTGTCAAAAGTGTCGAGAAGAGGCGCGGCTTCAGTGGTTTGGGGCAACTTCTCCGAAGCTGGCTTTCCAGTCTGCCACGCATTTTGCTTCGCAGTGAATGAATTCGCTTTGGTCTGGTTCGAGCTTCCTTCGGCAATTCTGGCAGTCCGCAACTGTGCTTGTTTCTTTTGCTCGTGCATGCGGTCCGACTCCTCTCTCAAAGCCTTCTGCTCCGCAGCCTTTGCTTGTCGTTGTCTTTGCTTTTTGGTCAAGGCAGGCTGGAAAGCGGTTTTGGAGGAGCCCGCTGCCGTTTTGGGACCGTCATTCTTGACATCTGTTAGTCTCAAAACTCCAGGCTTGGCTGCAGGGGCCTCTAGCATGTCCGACACATCACCAGCGCGGGAGGTGGGCGCGGTCGACACAGGGCCAGTAGAGGGAGATCCGATCGGGGAGAGGTCATCGTCTGCATCGCGACCGGTGGTTGAAGACGTTTCGGTGGAAAGCCCTGAAGCCTCGAGGCCATTTTGCTTCCCGTGCGCTGACTTTGCAGCCGCTCGTCTCTCTTTCTTGTTCGCCCCCTGCGATGCGACAGGCTGCAGGTTCGTCCCAGCCTGGGCTTTGGCGAGCTGTTGAGCGAATTCTTTGTTGCTCAGCTCGTCCTCCTCGTCTCGTGGCAGAGTCACTCGTTGACCCTCAGCAGTTTGAGCAACCACCTTATCCTCAATCGGGGCGGAGATGAGCTTCCTCCTCTTGTTGGCCTTGCCTTCAGTAGCACTAGTCGGGGTAGAAGTGCCACTGTTGCTAGTCTCCAGTCGACTGGCATGTGTCCGCTTCGACTTCTGTCTTTTGGCAGGAGGTCTTTCCAACTCTTGATGCGGTTGTGGTGCTCGTGTGAACGCCTGGCCGGTGAGTTTGTTGAACAGGTCTGGGTTATAGTATCGGGTGAGAGCCGCGGTCAACGCAAGCAGGGCGACCCAGGAAGCGGCGGTAGACCACATCTTGGGAGGTGCCAGAGTGAAGGTGGTGACGATGATGCGTCTGAGTAACGGACAGCGAAAAACCAGATAATATTGTTATATTTGACAGTATCCTCCTCCTTCTCTCGCAGAGGCCCGAAAAGAGAGTTTAAAGATCCCTTACACGGCAGAAGTGGTGGTAGTCGTAGGCGGCGTGGCGAAGCAAGGGATGGAGTGTGTGGGTGATTTCGAACCGGAAAGCCAAGTAGGTTGTTGCCAAACTCAACAAACGTGAATCAAGGTGGGGAGTGAAAGAAAGTCGTTTGTAGCTGTGAAGGGAAGAGGGGTGCTAGGGAAAGCTAGAAAGCAGTTGTCTTTGCTGCGGACGGGAGCAGATGACTAGAACACGGTGTTGAAATGTCTCAGGAGAGTGGACAGCGTTGAGGGTCGAAATGCAGCGAAATTTAGAACAAGACCCAAAGATCCGGGGTCAAGGCGGCTCTCTGTCAATGGCTCAGACTCAGATTGAACCACGGCCACCTGCGGGAAGGATCACAACTTGGCGAGGCTTTGAGGAACCCAAGAAGCGTTGACTTGTTTTGCCGCGTAATGAATGACAGTGGTCTGGAGGCGCGAGTGATCGAGGGCGATGGACGGTTTGCGCGAAGGGTGGAGAAGAGTTCTGGCAATGGTGGACTGACTGTGGCCGCGGTTGGTCGAAGGTTACACGGAGGAGAGAATCCGGTATGATGCAGGTGGGCAAGCGACCTACCAAGTACAAGGCAGTGGGTGCTGGAATAGCGTGCGCAGGGGTAATCTCGTGGTGTTATACGAGGGTGAAGGGCTGGGGACAGGCGGGAAGACAGGTGACACGGGGGGTGGCCGTGAAGAAGAATGTCACTGATTCAGGAGAGCAGAGTTAGAGAAAGGGAAAAATGTGTTTTTGGGTGGGTGTTGCGATGTCGCAGTTGTAGCGAGGCTTTTGGTTTCTTGGATGTCTTGAGGGTAATCCTGCCAATGCCTGCCGGTGCCTTCTTACTCCCAGACTGCGCAAACTGCGCCCAGCGAATCTCTCGTCACTCACTAGTCTATGGCAATCCTTTTCTTCCCTTTGATGTTTTTGTTGTCACCCAGGCGGATGAATGAACCGCCATCCACTTCCTGACATCCATCTGACCCTGATCCTCCTGAGATACAGTGCCCTGGAAACTTCACCCTCAAAGTCCCTACCCCTTCGAAGTCGCCTTTAATTTGAGCCTTGCCTGTTTCCCTTACAGATGATTTTCCTCAAGGGAGCTACCAACCAGCCTCGTTCTCCACCGCCATACCCGCTCGAGTGTTGGGTCTTGCTCAATTGCCCAATCATTGCACAATAACCTGCAGCAAAATGGTGCCATCCCAGCTCCATTCTCCAGATCGCATAACGGGCCCAGCGCCATGCCTGGCACACGCCTGGGCTCGTTTAACTTGGACCCTGTTAATGCAGACAAGATGATCCCTGCACCACCTGGTCCAAGAATCCACGAGAACCAGCATTCTTACCCAACCACATGCCTGTTCCTTGCGTTGGTGAGGCTCAAGTAACAAGAATAATATTTCTTTGGTTACACAGTGCTTCAGGTAGCCCCTGGAACGTGAGAATGCCGCAAAAGAAAAACATACAAAACAAAAAGAAATGCATCGCCATCGCGCTCCCAAAAGTCATTCAATCCCTGCCCTGCACCATGATCGTAAACACCTTCGTCTAGCAGACCGCCTCAGTCTGTCGTGAAAAAAAAAACGTCAACTGTAAACTTTCAATGCTCATCTGCACATGTTGGCACAGATCCATCCATGGCAGGCCAGTTTTTCGAGAACAATTTTGCTCCATATTGACCCAGTGTGCAACAAGGAGTAGTAGCCACCTCTGGCTATTGGAATCAGGCAAACTGAATTGCCTACTTTCTTTCTCTTACCATTCCATCGGCTGGTTCGACGGGACGACATAATGAAACTGCCATGAATCCCTTCTCTTGGGAATAAACAAGTCTCCTGCAATCCGTGACACCGGATACACCACTGGTGGTGGTTTGATGACTGGATCTGATAGATGCTTGATCCGTGCTGGGCTGTCATTTTCACTGTGCATTTGGTAGTGATCGATTTCTCGGTTGACACTTTGTGTCTCGCTGCTGCTAAACCCTTCATCTTCATCTTCGGCATCACTAGGATATACCGAGTATTGCATGTCGACTTGTTCGAAGGACCGGGTTTTGGCCATTGATGGCGTTGGTTCCGCCTGTTTTCGGGGCCTGCCGATGACGCATAATGGAAAGCGTATTTCGGGTTCCGCAGCAGGTCTTCTGCGTGCTTCCATGACAGCAGCACTGGGAGGAGGAAGTAACATCCAAGCCGCTTCGGCCCTGGTAGCCGGCAGTTGAGATACCACCGGAGGATGTAGATCGTTCACTTCGGGATGCCTCGCCCGATAGTAGTCATATCGTTCACTCTCATTTGTGGGAGCACGCTTTCGTCTATACACTGACGGTTCTCCGCCCTCGTCTTGCTCATCGGCATCCTCGTGATGCATTCCCGAGGTCGCCCGATTCCACATTCTCGTAACTTTCTCTGTAAACCCCGCCAGGATCTCATCCTCTCGTTCATATCTCTTCCAATTCCATTTTGGCGGATGTAAAGTTGTGCGTAGAGAGTCTTTGAGATTCTCCATTGCACTAGACAGCCTTCTTTCTCGCGGTGGTCTCTCCTGAGCCGAAGCAGACTTGTCGCAACTCGTGTCCACGTCCTCAATCTCGTCTGTAGTTAGAGATGTTCTCGTTGACAACTCAGCGGCCGAGTCTGTGAGAGGACTTGAAAGCCTTGTAGACGACTTTGCCGCCTCCAAACTCAGTGCAAGTGTCCCTGCGGGTGGGGGCTTAGTGTCGCTTCTGGGCGATTCTGTGTACACTTTCTTCTGCAATTTCTGCAGAAGCGTATCTTTCTTCCACCCTCTGGGTGGTCCAGGGCCCAGCATCAACTCTTCTGCCCAGGCTTCATTTGTCTGAAAAGGACCAGGCTGCGTGACCACGCCTGGCTGAGTGACCACAATTTCCGCCTTGGATTGTGCTTGCTCTTTCGCTTCCCTCCTCCTTTTCCGCCTGTGTTTGTAACCGAGCCACGGTGAGCAAGAGACATAGTAGAAGACGGCAGACTGGACTCCGCGAAGGAACCAATTGCCCGGTTCGGCGGTGTATGGAGCGGGCGCCATGGTCAGCGTTGAGTGTACAGAGCACCCGTTGGACTGAGGTGTTGCGGTCGTTTTCGCCAACCCATTGTACCGTTTGCAGCGACTGCAAACAGCAAAAAGGATGGTGGCGACAAGAGGGGTGATCTGAGCTGGAATCAGAGGTGTACGGCAAGTGCAAAGGGAACCATGAAAGAATGCCACATTGGGTTTTTCCAGCCAAATCACCCCTCGATCTGCAGACACAGTGACGACGTGGTGGAGGTTGTGGTCCTGGCTGTGAGTTTCATAGGCCAATGGAGCCCCGGAAGGAAGCCAATGAGATGGTGACAACAGAATAAAGGGTCAAAATTAGCGCACGTGACAAAGTTTCCTACAAGCCTGAATACCCGTCGCCTGCTATGATGGGACCATGTGATCCACCGCGTGTGACTAAGCATCTAGGTGCAGCAGCCACCCAGCAGCCAGGGTGGCAGCCGTATTGGTGCCACCGGTGCGCGTCTTTATGCTTTGCTGATTTACACTTCCCAACCTCGACATACAGTCTGGTACCCAATCTTTCGCACCTCAACATACTGCCTCGGTCTTAGTGGTACTATATTCTAGCGACCAAGAAAGATATTTTTCCCCCAGGCGCGCAATAATGTCCGAGCGAATTGGAATGTAGAAGCTAATACCTTTTTTTCCTTTCGATTCGACGGGTCTCGTGTCTGTCCTGGCAACTGAACTCGAGCCTGTTGTGAGGAAAAGTTCTTCCAACAGCTCATGATCCCCGAAAAAAGATGAGGATAGTACAGGTAAAATTGCTCAACGAATATAGGAACCCCCATCTATGACTCAACTCCCTGGCTATGCAATAGAAAGTCCAACCAATGCTCTTCACACAACTATGAAACTCCGGCCACTGACCTCTCAATCAATCCATCAACTCAACTTCTGAAACTCCGAATCAAAGTCCGACCCTGCCTGTCCAGGCTCTGCCCATATATCATGCTCCTCCGTCAACGTGGCTAGACCCGGATGGTAAGCTTCAGGCTGGTAAGTCAATTCGAGTTGCGGCGCAGACTCATAGGCAATTGACCTTGGGATTTCATGGGCCGGCTCAGCACCGTCGTCGTAATAGACGATCTGATACCCAGGATCCAGTTGTCCCAGCCGAGGGTCGAGAATGTCGTGCTGGACCGATACCGCCATAGACTGAGGCGCAGGGTAAGTCGTCAGCAGCTCGTGGTGTTCGGCATGCGGCAGCCCCACCAAGCCCATCGGCGGCTGGTATGGAGGGAAAGGATCCTCCAACCTTCGGTAGGCGATGTCGGAGACTTGCTCGTACGGTCCAACAGAAGTTGTCGCCTGGTAATAGTCGCCAACCATGCCATTCGAGCCAACCATGATCTGAGCCGGTCTGTATGGATTGGTCATTTCGTACCCGGACAAGTGATGCTGTGCTGGGATCATGCGGTGGTAAACAGCAGGCCTGTCGTCGAATGGCGTCGAGGATGCACTTCTGCTGTCAAAGCGCCTGACACTGCGACTGCGCTTGGAGCTCTTGATGGAACCTTCCCAGTCAGGATCACTGTCACTGACATCGTCCTCATTCCTTGTCCTCTTCCCTGTCTTGTTTGGTGCGAACTTGTAGTTGGGGTGAGCTGCGGCATGGTTGTCGCGTTCGATGTTGGCATATCGCTCGTACAGATCTCTCACTTCCTTGGGTTCCAGCGGCCAACTTGCCCCCGTCACCTGCGAGACCACCTGGTGGTTGTTCTCCTTGCAAAATTGCTTCACTCGCTCTGCGTACGCAGATCGATACAACATGAAGGAGTTCATCGGTCTGGAAACGTATCCCTTTTTCCTCTCCACTTCTGCCAATCGTTCTTCGACTGGTCGGTTGACCCACAGTGCCATATCCCGAACAGGAGTCTTATAGTCCCTTGTCAGAATGCTGAGTGGTTGATCGATGGCAGGTCCTCCCTTTTTGCCAGCTTTCTTTTTCGGATTCTTGCGCGACTTTGGGGAGAGCGAGGGACGTGGAGATTCGGTATCTCCTGTGCTCGATGGAGTTCCGAGAGTGCGACCACTGCGTGTCAGGATGCCAATGTTTTGAGGAGGTGTGTGACATGGAACGGATCTGGCGATAGGCTGTCTTGGTCAGCACGTCTTGCCGGCGTCTTGCGGCAGGATCCAACTTACCTGCTGTGGTGTATAGTAAACGGGAGTTGGCGCTGTATGATACAGAGAAGGGTCGCCATAAGGGTCCTGCAAGAGGTAAGCGTCTCACTGGTCATGACTGGAGGATGAAGGACTGACATATGTCTGTTGGGAGCCCATTTCTGGCACAATTGATGCTGGGGGCATTGGTGGCGTGAAAGGCTCCGGCTTTACGACAACCGTTGCGCTGGGCCGGTTATCGTCGCCTTGGCTGTAATGGCCGTCGATTGAATGTGGAGGCGATGGCGGACGTCCGGTGACAGCGTCTTGGGCCATGATGTCGGTAAGCTCTTCCAATTCGAGGTGAGTGTATGTGAGACGGTGGAGGTCAGTGCGACGTTGTCCGTCTTGTCGCAACAACGAGGTGATGAGGCAAAGAGGCAACGAGCTGGTTCGTCGATGGAAAGGGATGCTGTGGCAATATGACAGAGAGTCCTTCTGCTTGTGACTTTGGTGGTCTCCTGACCGCTTTCGGAACGTCACTTCGTTGTCTGAGCCCGTGTTCCAGATGTTATATCCAGCTGACAGAACTGCTCGACGCAGGTTCCAAGCCTCGTCAGATTTGCTTATCTGTCGCTCTCCGTCAGAAGGCAAAGCCGCACAATGGAGATGGCGCTTTATCCCACTGCTGTTGCTTTGATGGCAAAGACAATTGCTGAAAGATCTCCGTTGTTCCTGATGAGACTATGTTGCGGTTGCAGATGGTTCTTTATCAATTGTTGCAGCAACCCGTCCGCTTGAACGGGAAGAGGGCCAGAAAGTTTGTCGTGTTCAAAGAGTAAGATCGGTATGGTGCAGTACGGTTGGAGTCTGATACTTGCGGTGAGTAGGTTGGCAGCCTTGCCAGACTGATTTTGATGACGCCAGAAGCAGCTGGCTTTGTCTCAATTACCCGCGAGGAGATGGATAGCAATCTCAAGACCGAGACACTGGCGACCTGCCGATTGAGAAGCTTTGTTGATGCAAGAAAAAAAAAAAAAACAAGAGGAGAAAGACTCTGAGAAGGGAACATATCAATCAACTGCAAGAGTCTCGACCACTTTGCTTTAGAGTGCGACGATGGTCGCTTTCAGCTGCATTGGCCGCATCCGGACTCATGGTAACAAGTCGCTTTCTCCCACCGGTTTCTTTTTGTTTTCGGATCGATGAAAGCAAAAGGAGAGGAGAGGAGATGGAAAGCAGCTAACTCCACAAGCTGCCCTCCTCCACGCAACCAGGGTCAGGAGTTGTGAGCGGTGAAAAGAGGCGCCAGGTTCTTGGAGCTCTTCCTAGAGTCCTGGAGTCTCGCCTTGACGCGCATCCGGTCCCTGCAGCATCCTGAGAGGTTCGGGAATTGCCGCTGAACAGGCAAGTCCAGCTAACGACCCTGTTGAGAGCCTTATATTGACTTGGACAACCTCCATTGGAGCGAGCAGCCTTTCGCAAAAGGGTTGTTCAATGAGAGAACAAGCCGGTCGCCAACAACTTCCTGCTCACTATGCTGGGGAGGGGACGAACGTTTCATGCGCTGTTCCCTGCGATTGGAATGCACAGACCACGTCCAGTCTCATTCCTCATGCGCACCCAACCGCCGCTTGCGGTCACGACCAGCGACCAACGCCATCTTCTCCATGTTCTCTGCGCGGCGAGCATTGAATTTGGGGCGGGTCCTGAATCTGACCGAACGGTGATTTGCTCAAAGTGCCTTCTCGCTGACTGGCTACCGCCGGGTTGTCTGTGCGACGAACATGCTTATATGACAGCGGCAACAAACATGATCTCCATGGAACCAGCTGTGGCATTCCATAATCTCCGATGCGCCACCAACAAATTCTCCTCCTGCTCCGACTTACCGCCATCTTCTTGCTGACCGAGACCTTCTTTCTGCGATTCTTTCCAGACCGATCGGATACTGAAGTCTAACGTCTCTGCACACTTGTAGAGTCCGATAGACCAACTCAGCACATCTGACGCGATAGCTCAATAACAGCACGGCCCACCCGAAGCCGGGCCGTTACCGTCTGGCTCTGCGTCAGTCTAGATGCGGATCACAGTTGACTTTCTCGCCTTCTCGATTTCTGTCGGTCCAGCCTGTACCCCAGTTTCAGCCACTTCATCCGGCTGATTGTGTATGAAGAGTGCGGGACATGTCTGCCCTGGATTGCAAATTTGTCATCGTACAAAAGGGTATGCAGGCTGCACAGGGGATCATCCTCATCCACTGATATGAAAAGCTAATTTACCTCCTCTCAACCCCTCTCAAGGCACTGGCGCACTGACATCGGACGCGGACCCAAACACTTCAGCTATAGTAGCTCCTCCTTCTCGCATTTGGTTTTCTTGGGCTTTCACGGCATGCATTCGATCCACCAGTACCAGACTTGAGCATGGTTCGCATCCGCAGGAAGCAAGAGCTTGATCTCATCCAATTGCACTTGGACTTGTAGATCACCTTCCCACTTTGGTGGTCTACGAACCTGGTCCACCTTGAGTATCTTCTTAATCTTGTGGGCAGCTCCATGGACGGCGATTCTATTCTCCGTGGTATGTTTGCCCTTTTTTTTCCTTCCGCATGTCTAAACTGCTACCTTGGCTGAGAAACTGCTCTTTCAAACTGCGCTCAAGACGCGTCTGCGTGTCTTCAACGGCAGCACAGCGGTTTGCCCAGGTTTTTTTCCAGCCAACAGGCTACTCCCCTTGTGCGATGGCTCCAAGCATGATTGTGCTAATCGATGAAGGCGGACAGACAACTTGCGTACCTGTCCTTCGCCGCGCTTTGGCCCATCTTCGAAAACTTTGCTCATCCTTGCTCATCCCAATTCAACTTGGCTTTTGACGGCGGCAGTGTACCACTGTGCACGACTACAGATGAACCCTATCGGATACGAGGTGTCCTCACTTATCATATGCCTTGGAATCAGCACGAAGTCACGCATGTGATATCTTCTTCATGATGATTTGCTCCGAGAACGTAAAAGCCAAACTGCCGCGCGGGTTCCTGGATCGTGCTCCTAGTGGAGGTACAGGATATGGACATACCGGGGAGGCGGAGGGGAACGCACACGAACACCATGAACCTGCACGTCTGTTGGATGGGTGAAAACTGGGTCGCATTGGTAGAGTAGCATCCTGCTGTTCCCACTCCCTTGCAGGGTTTGACTTACAAGTCTCCAGATCTACATACAGCCCCCCACTGGTAGGGCTCGACTCAACTGAGAGTGAGCCCTTCACATGACCGTGGCAGCCTGTGTGCAAGCATATTCGCCAGCCCTGATTATGCAGTGTGTGATGGCATCCCTTGTGCAACATTTGTTTGGCTTCAACCAGTCTCTCGATAAGAGGGCCACAGTGTACCTGGGACATAAAGTCCCGTCGTTCGCGTGGCTTTACCCTTTTCGCCGTTGTCTCTATGGCGTACTTGAGACCTATCGTGCCTAGGTATGTACCCCATTCCCCCTGATGCCAGTAGTGCAGTCGACTGACAAATACCGTCATGCATGCATGCCCCATTCGAGATCCGACGACGATACGACTTGGCTCCCCCTCTGGCTGCATCGTCGCAGATCTTCCGACGCCTTTCCGTGGGTGACTAGACTAGACGGGCGATCGACTATATTACACTGTATATCGTGTCCCCCGTTTCTCCTAGCTTCAACGAGAAAAGACCATCGATATCCAGCTTCGCCATACTGTACATTTCCCCTGCCTACGCTAAAAGCCCCTTGCCTCGCTCGTTCGATCCATTCAGGGAACTCTACGACGTTGGAAACGGTGCCTACATGGAGGTATCGTCCCTGGTCGACGCCCATCTACCTGCTTGGTAGGTACGTAAATACATACATATCAGCAGAAACAGTCGATACGGCAATCCCGCACTGAGGGCTTGTCGACATATTGAACTGTGCTGTGAAATGTACGCAAGTGTTTCATGTAGGTCTTCTAAGACGAAGGTCATCTACCTAGTCCCGTGGGCTCTCCCTCCAACAAAACCCGCATCTACTTGTATACTAATTATTAGGGGCCAAAAGAGTTTTATGGACGATACTGGCTAGCCGGCCAGAGACTTGTCCAGGTCAGAGTCACACCCGGAGGGGACGGGAACATTTGACTCAGAGGAGAGACGCTTTGGCCTTTTGAGGAGCCTAGACTAGTAGGCACATAGGTCAGGGAGGCGATTCTGTTGGATATACGAACGACGAATAAGGACCCTCGTATCAGTGAGGTACATGGGGAGCGGATCCGATCTGCTATCCACTTTGTCGTCGCCGATACAAGAACACGTATCCCTGCTGCTCCAACTCCACAGTTATTGAGCATCGAGAATCGAAGATTGAGGAGGATGTCACCCTCGAACTTGAGGTCTTGTGTGTCCTTCATCCAGTGTCAGGATCAAATGGGTCATCTCGCATACCCTTCGCCCTTCAAGGAAGCTTTTCACGACTCGCGGCGGTGAGGGATGGCTGTTGTTTGAGGGAATACCGAACACTCATACAAGCTGGTCTACCGACACGATAATGTCCACAGAGGCTGCAATGGTCGAGGGTTCTTTGCCCCGTTGCCAGTTGCAGACATCTCACGTGCGTGTCCCGACACTTTCAAACCTGTCGGTTTCAAATGGCGCCTTCAAGTGAATGAGCGACATGTGGTGAATACTCGACAGGTTCTGGCAGACTACAAATACCGCAAGTGCAGATATGTAGATACGGCGAATCAGATGGCTAGTGAGCGTAGCAATCCGTTTTCAGACTAGTTCCCACTGACTGCGTCAACCTCCCTGTCTCCCACGCCTCCTTCAAAGATTGCCACCAACTTTGTCAGAGGTGGCAGTCCTGTTGATTGTCTTGCAGGAGAAATGCGTTTCATCTCTACAACAAGATGGCTCAATGACACCATATGTGTGTGGCTTTGTTTCTCTCAAACTCTTCACTCTGGTTTGTTGTTAAGCTAGACTGTATCACCACCACTTCACCATGCTGCGATACTTTCCTCCTCGAGCTCTCTCACTGAAGTAGCCATCTCCAACCTCTTGTCCATGTCTTGATTTCACACTCGACCATTTGTGGTCCCTTCTTGAAAGTCTCTTCTTTGCCACGACCACAGTCATGATTTTCCTTTCAACCCTATCCATGCTCAGCTCTCTGACAGATCCATCCTACCACAGCACCAACAATCTCGCCTGTGTCCCTCACAATGTTCCCAGCTCCACAATAGATCTTTCCATGAGACCAACCGCAAAGTTGTAGCTCAAATGAGCTCGACAGGTTGGGCACGATCCGAACACGAAGGGTACATGGAGATCCTGTTCCAACCACTCAAGGAGGCAGCAGACGTGGTAGGGCTGATTGCAGCATCTTTCCGTGCATATCGGTAGCTGTCTCATTCCTTCCTGCCCGTCTTCTGCGTTTGGATCTTTGCTCAAGCTTTCATGACATATCGGACAGATCTCTCCCTCGCGGTCGACGGTGGGTTGGGCGAGCAAGCGGGCAGAAAGGTGTTCGGCCACTTTCGAAAGACCAGGTGTCCACGAAGAAACGGTTTCGCGTGCTTCGAGGAACTTTGCTTCAAGGTCCGAGTAGAAAAAATCCCTTCGGTAGTCCAGGGCCCTTAACCTTGGGGTCAAGAGTTTCTTGATGGTGTCGAATAGCCGCCTCCTGGCGCGTGCACGAAACGCGAGAAACCCGCGATGCTGTGCCTCGAGCTCGGTGAACCAGGGAAAGTCGGGGTGTGATCTTTGTCTGCGAGCTTCCGACACCAAGGGTCCCGAAATGTCCAGTGCTATTAAGAGCAGAGCGTCTCCTGACCACACACACTCTTCGACCGTTGCCAGGCGCGCCATTGTCAGCACGACCTGGGCTTCGGCCCTCGCAAGCTTGCGGACGACTTCTGGATATTTATTTATTGTTGCGTTTTTGAAAAATTTCTCTGGCGTGGCGAATCCTAGGAGTCTCTTGGGCGCCAACGAGGACCAGATATCCAGGGATATCGCCAGGGTTCTTGCGAGCTTATCCCCATCCAGCCGTTTCCACCGTTCTCCGTGGAGATTCAACAAACGTCTGAGAGCGTCGTTGAACTCTAACAAGGCCACAGTGATTGCGTACATGTCCTTGACTAAGATCCACAGAGCGGGCAGCGCTTCCCAGTACGTTGGCGACCATGTTGGTGGTGGAGAGGTGCTCCAGTGGAAATGTTGGCGCGGCTTTGGTGGTGGGCGTTGTTCGACGTTCCCCCACCTGGGAACCATGTACCCGGCGCCACCGGGTCGCCGCCGCACCGGTTTTGACCAAAGCCCCCGCCGCTCGACCCGGTGGCGCTGGTCGAAGATGGGACGGAAGAAGGCGTTGGTGGGCGTTGGCGGGTTTTGTGGACGCTGCCTCATGTTTGCGAGGCGCCGTTTGCCTTTGCGTTTGCTGAATGGGAAGAAAGAAAGAGACAAACGCTTGGTTGAGTGACTGCCTGGCCGCAACATTAAATACAGGAAAAGTGACTCGTTCACACTTGGCGCGAATATCTGCTATTCACGAGAATCCTATTCACGGTCCGGTATGAATTGTTCTTCTCACGCGACCGGTTCGGCTGTTCTGCCGCACTATTGTTTTTTTCTTCATTGTGTGCCCTCTATTCAAAGCACAGCCTGATAGAGAAGCATTTCCGAGACGTGATTTTCACTTTGTTATTGTTATTGTATTTGCATTATGACTGTGCCAGTGAAATGCGCATGGGTCTCACACAACAAAAAGACCCAGACCCCGGTTCATGCGGTGACGGAGATGGCCCCCCGTGGACTGTTGCTCCTGACGAGCCCTCGGTGCCTGTCCTTTCGATCTTCCGTGCTCTGTTGACTTGATCTTGGAGAAAGAACCCTCGTCAAAGGCCATGCTGATACGAGATCCAGTGGCCGTCATTTGCATCCTGCAGTGAAGGATGCGTTGATATCAAAGTAGCCTCCGAGGACAGTTTTAGTGAGGAGGATATACTCCGACTTCGCCTGGAACTCATTCCATCACTTACCACTCTGTAGAGGTGGTCAGGGAAGCAGGACTTGAGCAGACGAAAATGGACGATTGACTTCCGGGCACGTTCCGCCTGGTATCTCGTTCAGCTCGAGTCGAGTGGTTTTGTCTCGAATGTTCTCCCCGGTTCCCGTGTCGAGGAATACCTTGAGTTTCGTTCAAGGAAGTTCGTTTCACAAACTCGCTTTGGGGTTTCATATCGATATGCCCTCGAGGATTCGTCATCGGCGTTCTGGGTTTCTTCCTCCCTCTTCATCTCGTATTCCCGTGTCGTATTCACATGACGATGTTGTTGAACTACCTCACTGAGCATGTTCCGCCCAAAATTCACGTGCAAGCGATTGAGGGAGATGAGACCTAAGGGATGAGGTCAAGCGATCCTGCAACGACAAGGCTGGCAGAAAAAAGGGGACGACCAAGAATCCGCTCCGAGAGGTGGTTGGACCTGATTGGCGGAATCGCCCCTTTACCCTCAATTGACCCTTGACGCGTTCATTCGCGGGGCCACATTTCTTCCCCGCGCTCGAATTCTGTATTGACTACGCCATCCATACGGGCTACAAAATTGGTACATGATTAACTCGATATTCTTGTCCGGTCGCCTGTCGCCTGTCGCCTGTCGCTGACGACTCACTCGAGGTCTTCTCGGTGCTTTGTTGTAAGGAAAGATCACTCTATGTAATTCCCAAATGCATGGAGAGCTTGGGAACAAGCTCGTAAGTTGTTTCTTGTCCGCCCATTCACTTTCGCTCAATCATGCCTCCTTCCCTGCTCTTCATGTCGGACCACCCATTCCCATTCTCTATCTAGCAAGTCCAAAACTAACCCTCTTCTCTGACAGGTGCAACACGCGAAACGCACACTCACCCTCCCCGCCCTGCCCCCCTACCAGACCGAACTCGTCCGCTCCGTGGTCCGCGAAGTGCGCGACCTGGACCGCGACGTGACGCGGATCCTGGAACCGTTCACCACGACCGAGTACGACGAGGACGGCAACCCGTCGTCGCAGAGCACCTTCACGCCGGCCGAACACCCCGCGACGGCGTGCGCGCTGCTCGTCGACCACCTGAGCATGCGGCGCGACAAGAGGTGTCTCCTGGCGTACCACCGCGTGCGGGCCGAGAAGTTGGAAGGCATGGTCTGGGAGGGCCAGGACCTCGAGGTCGGGGCGGGCCACGAAGCCGGTGGTGGCAATGCGTCCAACGCAGCCGCGAATGTTCGCGAGGACAATGCTGCTGCTTCCGCGGCGGGGACGCACAACGCCCTCTCGCCAGAGGAGTCGTCCTACTTCCACGCCTACGGCGACCTGCTCTCCCAGTACAAGGGCCAGTGGACGGACATTGACCTGACGGGCTCGCTCGAGCCGCCGCGCGACCTGTTCATCGACGTCAGAGTTCTGAGAGATGCCGGCGAGATCCAGACAGAGTACGGCGCCATCAATCTGACAAAGAACTCGCAGTTCTTCGTCCGCCAGGCTGACGTGGAGAGGCTGATCCAAGGCGGGTTCTTGAAGAGGTTGAGTTGACTGCCCGGAAAATTGGTGCGCTCGTTATCAACATGTTATGAGAAGGTTAGGATAACCATCACAATCACCGCGATAGATAGACGGCGGGATGAAGGATGTGCTACGAGAATAACTAAAGGACTGGCTACTCAATCACATTGCTGATGCTCAGACGAAGTTTGCCGTTTTGCCATGATACACACCATACCTGGCTAGAGAATCTACTAACGCCATCATCACCATTGCATTAAAGGACTACACGATGGCCGAACTCGGGTATTCCCTTTGATCCCTGATTAGAAAATCTCCGCTCGATGACATCCCTGAGACCTGCATACATTGGACTGTCCGCCCTCGATCATCACCATGAATACTGTAAAGTGTCGAGGAATTAGTGGAGTACAATTCCGGCCTTGGCTGTTTCTCTTGTCTGTTGCCCTCAAATCAAGCCACCCATCAAGGAGACAAGACACACACCGATCGCAAACACCGTGGCAGTCGCCAATTCCCACTTCACCGCACGAACCGCCCCAGCCGCAACGTTGTTCGTGGGCAAAGTTGTCGGCACCGTAGTATTGGTCCCATTGTTATTCCCGCCGCCACTCGAACCGGAGCTCATCTGTGTGAAATTGCCGCAATTCAACCTCGTCCCGTTCGCGTTGTGCACGACCACACTGCGATTCCCGAAGAACGCCACGTTGCTGGGGTCGGTGCTCACGTACAGGTCGAGGTACATGGCTTGGAAGGTGCCGACGGCCTGAGAGTCACCGGAGGTGGAGGAGGTCAGTTGGGAGATATTGCCGTGCTTGCCAGAGAGGTCGCCGGGCTGGCAGGTCCACGGGGCGGTGGCATCGCAGGGAGGGTCGTCCTGTCTGCCAAAGGGCGAGAGGTGGCCACCGGTGGCGGTGCAGTTTCCTGACGCAGGCACGGGGTATTGGTGGATGTGGTATTCTGAATGGAAGGTTTTAGTCGTCGTCTTCAACGCAGAGGAACTTGGGATTGCAAAGTCACGCTCTATGAGAACTCACTGAAAGGGCCCTGCGAGATATCTGGAAAGTCAAAGAAGTTGACATTGAAATTGACACCAGTGCCGTTGTCGCTAGAAACCCCGGTGATCTGTCCTTGTACAGGTTTCCCGACTTGCAGGATCGCTTGGAAGGTTGCGCGGGAGGGGTTGTTTTGAGTGACTGGGGCGTCGGTGATGTTGCCCATCTCTTGTGCAATAACAGAAAGGACGAGGATGAAGAAGGGGAAGAGCATGTTGAAGAGATCCATCATGTTGGATCGCACGAGGCTGAGAGCAGTGGTAAAGAAGTGTGTTGACTGCGGGTGTCTTTGATGAATCACTGCAGCAAGGTTAGCTCGAAGCTTTCGAGATGCGAGTGTTGACGGCAGAGGACGTGGCAAGAATTGCGAGGATGGATGGATAGATGATCGTGGAAAAGACGGGAGAGGAATCGCGTCTTTATGGTCTCTGGTCACAGGGTTGGGTTGATACGGAGCTGAAGTGAGACGGGAACAAAGTGAAGAGGCGTTTGACCCAGCAACCGGCAGGAATCTGGTGCGCAGGCAACCTGCAAATGTCACTCCAAATACCATTTGTCCCATGGAAATATCGGGGAATCACCCATGTAGCAATCATGACATGCATCCCAGTCGGACTGAACGAATATCACCATGGACTTGTGAGCAAGAAGTAATATAGCAAGGAGATGCAAGTGACAGATCAACGGTAGTGTGTGAGAGATGCCGCTCTCAAGTCACACAACTCGGTCCGGTTGCCTGTGCACATCACTCATCATTCAAGCTGCAACTGAGGGAGAGAGGGAAAGTGTTGGAGAGGTTTGACAACGAGGCCCATAGGGTTTGTCCAATGTAGTACTGGTCGATACAGCAGCGTTCATGGGCACATTCCTGCCGAGTCATTCAAGCTTTGTGGCTTCGTTCTTGATCATTCATCGCAGTCCCAATGGCAATTCCATTGCTAGACCCTCGTCTAAAGCTGTATCTTCACATGGCCGTCCGCACGGCACACCTGAACGGGAATATCTGTGCCTTGCTCACATCCCACGCTCCTCCCTTTGTGTACGCATCGTTTTCCAAGAATTCCTTGACTTCTTGCTCGGTATTTGCCTTTATCAACATGGCACTGCCAGTCATATCTGGAGTTTCTCCCTCAGCGGGGTGTTTCGAAAGAGTCGCACCGCCAAAGACCACAATCCCCGCCTCGATCTTAGGTGTCAACGCTGAAAGATGCTGCGGGCGGACCGCGAGTCGCTTGTCAAGGGCGTTAGGGTGATCGGGAACGATGACCAGCCATTCGTTCGTAGGGATCGCCGAGGAAGACATGGCTCTGACAGATCGGAGGTGTCGCGGAGCAATTAATGGACCCAGATGTAGAGGTCGAGTTATTTGCGGGAATTGGGAGGGTGTTGTGTGAACACTTCTCAGAGAGTGCAGCTGACGGTAACCACGAAGCAGTTTCGACATGAAGCTCCCGAGTCAGGATACTGGTTGATACGGAATCAAATATTGTATGACCTAGCACCACACGCTGCGAAACTGAGGACAGCCGGGGCAATTATCGCTGTCCAGGATTGAATGCCGGTCGAACTCTTCTCCACAGCGCAGGGCGCGAAGTGGGGATGTGAACATGTTCTTAGGGCGTCGCCAATTTGTGGGGAGCAGGAACCTTCAGCCTTCTCAAGCTCTATCTCTATCTTTGTGCGAGGTCTAGCTCCTCCCATGCTTCAGTTGACTGCCTCGACTCATCTTGCATCGGAACTGTACCCTTCGAGAGATACCCTGACATCCAGTGCTCCGGATGTCCAAGACCGAGGTGCAGCTTCATCTCGCATTTCCCCAGTCCCTCAGTTGTCAGCCCCTTTCCAGGCAATTCGCGAAAACATTCACCCATCATGGTATCGGTCTACGAAAATTCTTAGGAGGCGTGCTACACGCCCTCGACTCCCACATGGTTGACTCTAGCCGCTCATGATTGTCTTTCTCCTCTTTTTTGAAAACGCCATGCTGGATATCCATGTCTCTTCCTGTACTGTCAGGCATCAACGCCTCCGGTCGGACCCGAACAATCCTTCTATAGCATCGCTCTAGGCTGGTCTTTGGCCAGAAGAGTATCTGCAACCTTCCTTCGTTGTATCTTTCCCGTGGCTGTCTTGGGAATCTCTTTCAAGATCCAAACCTGTCATCTCAGTCAGCGCGGCACTAAGATGCACCTGCCAGATAGAATGCACATACCCTGCTCGGCTTCTTGAACTTGGCCGTCTTGCTGGCAACGTAATCAGTAATGCCCTTCTCAGTCACCGTCTTCCCAGGCTTAGGAACAACTGCCACTCCCACTTCTTGGCCGTATAATTCTGAAGGAATAGCAAAAGTGACACCGTCTGCCACGTCGGGATTGGCAATGATCACATGATCCAGCTCGATCGGGCTGATCTTCTCCCCCCCTCTGTTGATCAGCTCTTTGATCCTGCCGGTGATGAAGACGTAGCCATCTTCATCCATCTTGCCCTGATCTCCTGTGCGGAAGAATCCCCCCTTGGTGAATGCTTCTTTGGTAGCCTTTTCATTATTGATGTATCCTTTCGTGACATTCTCTCCCCTTACACAGATTTCGGCTTCCCGGCCCCGTGGGACTTCATCACCTTGCTCGTCGAGAATCTTGACTTCGACTCCCTGGCCAATTCCCACACTGCCGGGCTTTCGTTTTCCGCGATGTGGGAGCTGGTTCGAACACATCTGGTGAGCTGCTTCTGTCATGGCATAGGCTTCAAGAACTGGTGCTTGATATGTCCGTTCAAGTTCCATAAATGTTTTCGGGGACAGTGCCGATGAACACGAGCGGATGAATCTGATCTTGGGTATCGGGTTAGGTGCAGGGTTCTTCAACAGAATTTGATGAATCGTCGGCACGGCTGTATACCAGTTGGCTTTGTGTTGAATAAAGTCGGCCCAGAAAGATCGTGCAGAAAAATGATCCGGAACAATAGCAGATCCCCCAGCGCTCAGGGGAGACAGAAACCCAGCCAACAGACCGTGCACATGAAAGAGTGGCATAACCAACATCGTCCGATCCTGAGCAGTAAGCTCGTAGGTGTTTTGAATGTTCTGCATTGTTCTTGTCAGATTGCGATGGGTCAAGGGAACAGCCTTCGGGCGCCCGGTGGTCCCACTAGTGTGCAGAACGAGTGCGACATCTTCTGGTTGAGCCTCAGCGACTGGTTGAGATTGTCTTTGTGCCAGGCAGCCCTGCTCTTTCACATCCAAGACCAACTTCGTTCCATCCACGTAGCATTCTGCAATGGCAGCACGATGTTTCCTGGCCGCTTTCACAGCAGGTCCGTCCCGGGCATGTGCTCCTCGAGGCAATATAATCACGGCTGAAGAAAGATCGTCGATGTAGAATTCGAACTCGCTTTGCTTGTAGGCAGGATTCAGAGGGGCCGCAATTGCTCGCTGGAAAGAGGTTGCAAGAAAAGAAACGATAAATTCGTAGCTGTTGGGCAAGGCTATTGAGACGGCGTCGGCATGTCGGATACCTAGATGAGCAAGTTGTTTCTGAAAAGCCAACACATCCTGTGCCAGTTGCTCAAAGGAGACAGTCAAAGCAGTGGGCTTGGTAGGCACAATGACTGCTATTGCGGAAGACGACTGAGGGAAAGAGGTGGACAGGGTGGATGCGACCATGGCTGTGCGGAATGTGATAAAGACTGCGGGAGAAAAGAGATTCAAAGGAATGAGACAGAGACGGGACAACACAACAATATGGGTATCTCAATTAAAATGCCAGTCTCCTCCTATTCAAGCTGTACTCGAGAAAAGGCAGCAGAAAAAAAGAGTCTGAAACATGAAAATGACGTGATGCCCTGCGACGTCGACAGATAAGAAGACCAGCATGGCAAACGGGCTCCATCTCGATATTAGTATCTCACCGGGAA
This sequence comes from Fonsecaea pedrosoi CBS 271.37, assembly GCF_000835455.1. Taxonomy (NCBI): domain Eukaryota; kingdom Fungi; phylum Ascomycota; class Eurotiomycetes; order Chaetothyriales; family Herpotrichiellaceae; genus Fonsecaea; species Fonsecaea pedrosoi. Next base: position 3,514,547 of record NW_013550615.1, on the reverse strand, counting down.
CCATAGAAATGGCGTGTGGGCCACAAGGCTTGACTGTTCAAGTATATCGGGTGATACGATAAGTCCATGGAGATGGTAGCGGGAGCTTTGAATTCTGCTTGGAGAGATTGAAGTCATCCGAATATGACACGACACGAAAATCCACAGATGCGCCCGAAGTCAAGCGATTGGTAAATCGAACGGCCCCATGGCAAGCGGCTTCCGATGCAAGCAGGGCTACCAGGTCCAGAATTTATTAGGGCTCCAGAGATTACCAATAGGGGCCAAGAGTGCCTAGAACCGGGGGCCTTCTGCAGGCTAAGTCACTTCCCTTCCCCCGAGAACTGCCCGTCGGTGTCCCAATCACGAGACCGCAGTTTAGACTCTCCGTGGAAATCACTTTCTAAGTCGCCGCACCTCGCGCTCCAACCCACCTTGGTCTAAGCAAAAGCACATGTGAGAACATGTCCAACAATGCGCCGACACCCACGCGGGGAGGCTTGTCGCTCTATGCGAACCTCCTTGACTCCAATAATGCTGGCCCTGGCACCATCTCCAGTGCGCCGGTCTCCTACAAGCCGGTCGAAAGCTCTCCTGAACAGGATGAGGCTGTCAAGCGACAGCAAGCACTCGCTGGTACATTCTTCGTCGTAAGAACCTAGAGGTTTGCTGAATAGATCTGCTCACGTTTTTGCGCCATGCTCTCGCGTGATTTACAGCCTCCCTAAGATTCCAACCTACCAAAAGACCCCAGATCGCTGCGCAAAAGGCAAAAGCAAAAGCCATCGCCAGTAAATTCGGTGTCCCTCCAGCGGCCAGTACTACAACCCCCACAGTCGAAGGCGCCCCAAGTGCTGCCACAGAAACTTCAGTGCCGCAACCACCTGCGCCCAAGACCACTCTTGCGGACTGGACAGCTACGGCGTCGGACGACGATGACGTGAACAATTTCTACGCTGGGAAGCGCCAGCGAGGGGGTCGTAAGAAACGCAAAAAGAACAAGGCAGCAGCAGAAGTGACTCAGAATTGGGATGACATCTACGATCCGAGCAGACCCAACAATTACGAAGAATACAAGCACAGCGAGGAGAAGATCCGCGAAGTTAGGGAGTGGAAGGACCTCCTCTACAGACACCGCATAAGGCAGAGGAGTTATAGTGACTCTGAAGACGATGACTACCATCGCCCCATGAACAGTAAGGAAAGAGGATTCGGACGGGTTTGGAACTTACTGATATGGAGGCAGAACAATTCGCTCCGCCTTCCATGTCTTTTGCTCCTCCACCTAACCTGAATGACGACAGCCCTCCTCCACCGCCACCACCTGTTGAGATTCCGGACGATGCAACTGGGGAGGACGCGTATCTGAGACGAATGCGCATGAGTCAAGGCCAGCCGCCAGGTGTTCCTTCGCCTCCAGCAGACCCCCCGCAACCTGGTCAGATTTCCAGGGCACCAGTACGGTATACCTTACCCACTGCACCAGAAGACCTTTCAGCATCTGGACCAAGCCAGGGACATGATGTTGCCGAACCTGAAGCAGGTGTTGATGAAAATGGCGACGATGACGAACCACGATCCAAACGTCCTGGGCAAGTGGGATTTGCTGAACGTCTGATGGCGAAATATGGCTGGAGCAAGGGTCAAGGCCTCGGAGCTCACGGCACTGGGATCATCAACCCCTTATATGCCAAGGCCGACAAACGCAAGAAGAAATCGGATGCAGAAGGTGGTGGCTTCGCTACTCCGACAGGTACTGGTAAGATTCTCGGTGGTAACAAATCAAAGACTGGCCTTGTCGAGGAAGAAGGCAAGTTTGGAGCAATGTCTGAAGTGATTCGCCTTGAGGGCATGTTGAACGGCCTAGATCTCGACGACGAACTCACTCAGGGAGAGGGCGGTCTGCTGCAAGAGATTGGGGAGGAATGTGGAGACAAATACGGCAGTGTCGAGAGAGTCTACATCCATCGACCAGAAAGTGAAGAGGGCGAAGCATTGGTGTTTGTACAGTTTGTGAGCCAGCTCAGTGCTCTGCGGGCAGTCAATGCTTTGGAAGGGAGAATCTTCAACGGCAATCCCATCAAGGCCAAATTCTGGTCCAAGGAGAAATTCGATGCGGCGGAATATGTCTAGAGGCATAGAATTTGTGTCGGAACGGAGAAAATTGCTTGTGATGGATTACCGATTGGTGTCGTTGGGTAGCCATTGATTGCAGTTGACCGTGTTCCATGCGAACGTTTGGAGGAGCAATAAGCATGCGAGGTGGGTTGGTCTATGATTGAGTGGTGGAAACGCGGTCAGGGGCCACAGGGGCGTGAGGAGCCAATTGCATCATCGCTGGACTTGTTCTCTGCCTGCATGTTATTAAACCACCTCCATAAACCAGAAAGCCAGTTCCCAGATTCCATTGCTTCTCCTCGTAGAAACCTCTCAGGCCCGTCCAAGATGTCAGGACGCGATGCCATAAATCGAGCATTTGCCAGCAATTCGCAACTACGAAAGAGGATTTTTGACGCCATCGGTGAGTGTCCAGTGTGAGATCATCCCACGGAGGTACATTGTTAATGGGATGCCGCAGACGCAACTCCGCAGCATGCGCCCCTTTTCGAGGACATTGCATCCTACCACCTCCATTCACATCAAGTGAACGGCTCTGCACAGGACGAACCCGCGTCCAAGAAGCGCAAACTCCCGGACGGCTCCTCTCTTCCCCTCGCGCAGACGGCGCAGAAAAGTGATCAACCGCGCGAGGTGGTCTTTGAAGCAAGAGACATCTCATTCTCACTACCACAACGCAAAAAGCTACACCTGGGAATCGCGCAATATGGGGCCGACATCAACGGCACGGACACAAAATTTGCCATCTACACCAGGAATCCTGCCAGCAACGAGGTGGAGATGGAAGTGCCCCTGGACCAGGTTACCTACGCCCTGAGACTGCCCATACCTGAGAAGGCCGCGAAGCAATACAACTTTGTGTTACTCCTGAAGCCAGACTCGAACAGCAACAATAACAACAACACTGACGCCATCATCTGGGCTGTCAATGACGGCCCGCTCAAGTCGTGTCACATCCCCAGCAGTGACCTTGCTAAAATCGCGCCTGGCCCTGATGATATGCTCGAAAACGCGCTGGGTTATCTGCTCCAAAAGAGCGGGAAAAGCCTCACACTCCCTACCGCGGAGGAATTCTCCAGTGCCAAACCCGAATCCCATCGGAAAGGCGATAAAGCGTATCATGTCAAAGCCTTCCGCGGGAGTAAGGACGGATACCTCTTCTTTTTGAGCAATGGCATCTTCTTTGGATTCAAGAAGCCGCTCTCTTTCTTTGCGTTTGAAGACGTCGAAAGCATCTCTTACACGTCCGTGCTGCAGAGGACATTCAATTTGAACATCGCCTATCGAGCCAGCTTGGCGGATGGGACTAATAGTGAAGAAATTCAGGAGGTCGAGTTTGCCATGTTGGATCAGGCTGATTTTCCGGGGATTGACGCCTACGTCAAGCGGCATGATCTACAGGATGCCAGTCTTGCCGAGTCGAGGCGAGCAAAGAAGCTCAATGCGACGGCCAACGGCAAGAGTGCAACACAGAACGGTGATGGAGGCAATGCAGAAGGTGACGAAGACGACCGAACCGAGTTGGAAAAAGCCCAGCAACAGCTTGATGAGGAAGAGGACGAGGAAGAGGAAGACTACGATCCGGGAAGTGAAGGGGAGAGTGAAGGTAGTGGCGCTTCGGACGAATCGGACGACGAGTATGATCGCGAGTATGAGCGGGAGAGAAAGAAGATGAAGGGACGGGATCTGATCAAGGAAGAACTCGGCAGTGAAGCAGAGGACGTGAGTGTTACAGACGACGAAGAAAATGATGGAGAAGGAGATGAAGAAGGCGACGAAGGCGAAGAAGGTGACGAAGCAGGAGACGAAGAGGATGAGGAAGCACCCGGCGACGAAGACGACGGCTATGACGAGGAACACGCGTCCGATCAAGTCCCCATCCACGAGAAGAATGTCGCCGTATCAGGAGGAACAGAAACCCGTACCGCGAACTGGGGCTATGAAGAGGGCATGCCCGACCCTGACGACGAAGATCAATTGTGATGATGATGACAAAGATAGACGACGATGTCGATGTCGATGCCCCGATCTGCCGTTTTATATATGTGTCCGTATCTCGGAGAAACATATAATATCTATCGCCGATCCAAGGCTTTTGAGCATATGCCCACGCAGCCAGAAGCCGGGTATCGTGACTATGGTATACCAGTGCCTAGCCAAATACGGCCGCAGGACGTCGTCCCGAGTACGTAGTACCGAGTGAGTTGAGTTTGTGAGTGAGTGACTGAGTATACTGCCCTAGGCCATGTATCATTAATGATATCTGTACTATTCAAAAAGCCCCTTGATCCACTTATCGTTCAGCCCAGGTTCACAACCAAAAGTGCCTGGTGCCGAGTAAGTGAGAATGGGTAGTGAGATGAGTTTCGCGCAATCGCGCAGTTCATTTTCCAATCACACCAATCCGATCCAAATCTATTAAAGCAAATTTCCCAGCAGGCTGATTTTCGAGCTGTTAATACATATATGCATTGACACGAAGAAGGGGGAACACCTGGGTATATATATAGATAGCAAGAAGTAAAGCCACCGGGACTAGGTCCCTCACTGACAGCAGAGGACGGCCACCCAAAAAAAAACTGGTAGAGAAAGAGAATTCGTGGAAAAGAAGATTAAAAAGGTGTAGATGTGGCGCTCAACCATATCAATCAATGCGCGACAGCGCGACAGGTGAGCAGGTGAGCAGGTGACAGGTCAACAGATCGACATCACAACAGTCCCGCTTCGCGCAACTTGGCCCTGAGCACCAGTGCCAGAGTGGCCTGCAATGACACGGCGACCACGAGGACGAAACACACGGTGCGCCAGCCCCGCGGATGGATCCAGCCGACATTGCCCTCGAGGGCGCTGACGGCGAAGAGCATAAAATTGAAGCAGCCGTGGAAGAGGGCCGGACCGCGCAGGATCGACCAGGTGGTGAGGATGCTGGCGAGAGTGCCGTGTTGTCCTCCTTCTCCGAGGCTATCGTGGCGTGCGCGCACGAGCATGTTGGCTCCGATCAGCGCCGCGGTCATGCAGTGTCCCGGTGTGCCTATCACTGCTCTCTCCACGGCCGTCAGGAGGGCGGTGGCACCACCTCCCGCCGAAGAACCAGAACCACCGCTACCTTTGCGCTGGCGGGCAGCACCGGCCAGGAAGGTCATGTTTTCCACCGTGGCGAAGCCCAGGGCCGCCGCAACCGCAACGGTCATGTAGTCACGGTCATTGATGATATTTCCGGCACCGTGTGAGGATCGCTGCCCCCAGCCAAGCATCGTTGTGATGGCAATGTACTTGATCGACTCCTCCACCAGACCCGCAACCACGAACGCGAAGAGCATCATAAACACCCAATATGCCGGGCGATGGGACATTTTCCACCGTCTCTTCCGGTGAGCTTCGTCGATGATGTCGTCTTCGGTTTTGACCGTCTCGGCGAGGTACACCATCGCATTGGTGTGGCCGTTGAAGCAGAGCACGGCGAGGAGGTACGCGAGGACAGATTGCGCGAGCATGGCGACGGTTATGCCCACGGTGCCACCCAGGATGAAGGTCCAGACGAGGATGCTGGTGTCGGTTCGCTTTTGGTGGTCTCGACTGGTCTCGCGAGAATAGAGGTAGACAGTAGGCAAACATATCACGAGCAGCCCGAAGAGGATGGGCAATTTCGTGCGTGCAGCCACTAAAGAGAGTAGTTTCGAAAGCAGAGAGTCCTCTTGCGCAGGAGGTTGAATAGTGGCATTTCCGGTAAAGCCATCCTGGCTGCGAGGTTCTGATGAGGTAGACCGCTTGCGCGCTATTAAGGGTTGTGTATCACTCATGATGAAGTTGGTCATTTTTCATTCGGGTCGCAACGCATGACTGATTGACCGAAATCCGCGACAATAGGATCGAGCGATTTGCATCTTTATGAGGAAAAAGGCAGACCATACCGAGAAAACAACGAAGCGATGCTTTTCCGCCTTGTCGCTACTATTGATCAAAGGAGGTCCACAGTTTGTTGCCAGCCTCGTGATCGTATTCGTGATCGCATTCGGGTCTTGGCGCGGTCCCTGGGTGAGTCTCGTTTGCGACAAGGTGTGGGGGTCTGCTCCTTATCCATCGCGCCACTCAGCCTTGCGCTCACACTGCGGGGCCATTCATTATCCTTCTCGCCGAAGCGATGAGATCCGTGGTCAAGTCATCGGCCGTCTGCCTCTGGAGTGCCTTTGTAGAGATCTCCTCGACCAGAAGCCTCCCAAAGTCTCTGGCCCACCAGACGCGGCGGCCGAGTCTCTCAACCAGCGCGCCCCAGTGCATCAACACTAGGAGCGCGACGTGGTCATTGGCCCTGATGGCGTAGACATAGTCCTCGCCGGCCATGTTCAGCCAGCCCAACACGTAGCCTTGGTAGTCGAGATCTTTGCCTTGGCCGACACATTTGGCGAAGCATTCCTCGAGCATGGTGATGGCCTTCTTGCACGCTTCGGAGTGTGCGGCGTGCTGGACCTGGTGCTCGCAGCATTCGTCCACGGTCGAGTTGATTCTCCGCATATTGGCCGTCATCAGTTGGGACAGGGCCACGGCCGTGTCGTCGTCCAACGGCGATCGAGGTAGCATCTCGAAAGGTGTGAGTTTCTGTATGTAGGAATTCTGGGCCAGGTATTGCTCTGCCGTGTCACCGAGAACAGTGCTGCATCCGCGCAGCAGCTCAAAGTGCGTCAGCGTGTTGAGCACCATACTCTCGTCGTCATCACCGCCACCGCCACCTTGAGAGCCACAGGCCAACTCAACCATGAACTGCGACGACGCCAGCGCGAGCACCATGAGCATGAGAGAAAAGCACAGCAACACCTCACAGGTTTCCTTGTCGGTGATTCCTTGGTGCTGCTGGAGCCGACGGCGGAAACTGTTGAGCGCATGGGTCTGGTACTCGACGGCCACGGCGAGGTATTTCGCCCGGTCTGGCAATCCAGAGGGTGCTGAGCAACAGCTGGCCGAGTCGAAGGCGGCCAGGGCGAAAAGGCCCGCGCGGAGGAAATCGTGCTGCAGCGACCACCGCGGCACGGCGATCTGCCAGATATAATCATCCTCGGCCACCTTGCTGCACAGGCTCTTGTAAGTCACCGTCGACCAGCGATGCATGAGCTGGAGTTCCAGCAAGCCAGCCTCATTCAGGAACAGCGGTGGGGGTTCCTCCTCCGTGGCCGCCACCGGAGCCCCACGGTCCAATAATGGCGGATCTTGCGCCTGTGCAAGGCTGCTAGAGTCTGGACTCGCATATAGGTACTCGCATGCTGTTCCCCTAAGTTTGCAGCGGTCACAAGGGGGTCCCGTCTGGGTGCATTTGACATGGGCCCGTTTGCAGGTTAGGCAACCTCGGCGCGACTTCTGATGCGAGCGTCGTGGAGGCATCAGGGGGAGGGACCCTTTTCGATTGCTCGATAACAAAACAGAAGAGGAGGCACAGTAAAGGGAAATGGCGCTGACTGACTGACTGGGGTGGGTGTGGAAGTGGGAAAGAGGATCGTGTACGAGGTAAACCAAGCATCAAGTCGCTGGGGAACGAAAACAAAAGGTACGAATACGATCACGATCACGAGGTGGAGTCGCCGCTGGTGCCGCCACATCGCAGGCAACGAATCAATTAGTGTAGTTTATACCGCAGTTCCTCTTCACAGTCTCACACACCAGAGACCAAGGACGATTTCATCATGCAAATCACAAAACCCAGGGGTATCAGTGCCATGGAGGCAGTCCGTCTCGAGAACAAATATATCATCACCGCTGCCACCCTGCGCTCCAGCCTTTCCTGCGTCCAGCACCCAACATCTCCCAAAAGCAGATGCCCCTACGTCCACCCAAGAAAGTCGTTTTTCAATCAGCAATGCCAGTACTTTTAACACCTTCTCCTCTCGTCTTGTCAAGGCTGCGTCTCAAGCCTGGACTATCGACACTTGACCTCGGACATCCATCTCAGCCACTCCAGAACTTTACCAAACTGCGTCGACAATCCAGCCGCCCAACATCATCATCCACCCGCACTGAGCAGCCACCCAATCCCACCACCAAAACGTCTCAATCGAATCAGAGTCGGCCGAATCCTTCTTACCCTTCGTTCAGCTTATCACATCTGGGTGCCTCTCGCGCCGTCAAGATCACTGTGATCGCTTCTCTGATGGTGTTTGGGACGTTGGAGACAATCTTTTGGATACAGACCTTGTGGAGGCACTTTGGTCCAACTCCCCAATCTTCCGGCCCTTCGTCGTCATATCCACAGTCCGAAGATTGAGACGGTGGCCGGTAGAAGCTGGTTCTGTAGGGATCTGACAACGTGTCATTGTATAGTCTCTCTACTTCCTCGCAAATTCATCCCCTCCAATTTTGAAAGACTGATATTGCGAGTCCGATGGTAGGCTGGGTACCATCCTGGAACGTGGAACGCCAAAGCTGGTCTCGAAATTGCATATTCTATTCACCATCGATCGGAATTTTGCCCTTCTTCCTGTTGTTCTCGATTTTCTCCAGCAGTTCCACGACGCGGAATGGCTTGGGGAGGATGTCATCGACACCTGCCTCAAAAGCCGCATCAATCTGCTCTGCCCGGGCATTCGCGGTGATCGCAATGATGTGGATATGTCGCTTCAACTTTCCCTTTCGCTCCAGCTCCCGTATGCGCTTGGTACACGTTAAGCCGTCCAACACCGGCATCTCCACGTCCATCAATATGCAATCGATATCAACGTCCAGGTTGGATGATGGAGTCTCGACCATTTGGATCGGTCGATAATCGTGCCATGCCCTTGTTCGGGGGAGGAAATCCAGGGCCTCAATTCCGTGATTCGCATTGTAGACTGTGCAACCTCCCCTTTCGAGCTGTTTGGTAAGCACCTGCGCATTGATAATGTTGTCTTCAACAAGAAGCACGGAAGGCGGCCGCCGCTCGGTTGGAGTGATGCTGGGAGATCCTCTAACCGGAATATCCGCCTTGAGAGCGGTAGACGTACGCCGCGGCATCGATGATGAGTCTGGAGTTTGGGGCACCCGCACATCGTCGTCAGGAGCGGCTGCTCGACGTGCTTGTACGTAGAATGCAAAAGTGCTGCCTTTGCCCCTTTCGGTGATCACACCAATTTCGCCTCCCATGTTTTCGGTAAGTTCGCGAGAGATGAAAAGCCCAAGACCAGAGCCACCATATTTGATATGCGTCTTCTTCGTCCCTTGCTGAAATCTATGGAATAGTCGAGCCATCTCCTCCTGTTCCAAACCCCTGCCTGTATCCGAGACCGAGAAAAGTAGATTTACTGGCTCGCCTTCTGCCCACTGGGGAAACTGTATAGGTGGACGCTTCTGTTTCTTCGCAGGAAACCAAACGATATTGTCTATGTGCGGCGGCTGGCCGATGAAAACTGATCGTCGGATAGTGATTTTGCGGACAGCTTCGAGTTTTGTGAATTTGATTGCATTTGTTAAGAGGTTGATGAATATCTGCGTCAGCCGCACTGGATCTACACAAACCCAGTCGACGTTGTATCGCTCCAATGTGTCGTCTGCAGCGCTTTCGACAGTGATCGAGTGTGTATTAAACTCTGCTCGAAACATGGTCAACACCGACTCGACCACAACATGTGGTTTGGTCACAACTGGGGTGATGGAGAGAAGCTGAGAGTCCAATTTTGACAGTGTTAGGACATCATCGACAATCCGTTTCTGGTGTGAAGCACACAGCAAGATTGTCTTTGCATAATCGACATTGTCCTTGAGCAGCTGGTGTGTAGCTTCTGGTGACCGATCTGACGAAGCCCAGTCGTCTAGAGACGCAACAATCCCATCTGCAAGCTGGGTAATTGCCCCGAGAGGATTCCTCATCTCGTGAGACACGAAATCAATGAATGCCTCTTGTAATTTTCGTGCCTCGGTTGCCTCGAGAGCCAGGCGACTCTGAACTTCTTCTGTCCACTTGGTTTTGCTAATGTCTGTGACACAGCAGACAATACTTTTGATCTTTCCATCGTCGAGAGCTGGGAAAGCATGTAGCATCAACCAACAAGATTCTTCACTCGGACATGGATTTCCAGCAGTAGCTGGAGGCTGCCACGTTTTTCGCAGTCGCAGTTCCTGGCTGACGGGCTGAAGGTTCTTGAGCAGTTCGTGCCACATTCTCATCATACGGTCTTTTTCACTGGGATGGAGAGGCTCAAGGAAAGAAAACTCGTATCTGTCTTCAAGGGAGTGACCAGTCATCTCGTAGTACTCTGTGAATATCTGTAAGCGTATATTGCAAGTTGACGGAGCGAACAAAACGACGACTTGGATACGAGGTGGCATTCACGATGATCATTTGAAAAGCAGAATACTCACGTCGATTAGCCCATATGATATTTCCGGCAGGAGTAAGACGAATCATACCCACCGGGCCATGTTCAGCAATCTCTCTGATTTGCCGTTCCCTTTCTTGAAGCTGTAGAGTGAGTCTTTCAGCGCGCTCATATGCTTCTTCACGGTCGACAGCAAAGGCAATGGTGGCAGATGCTTGTCGGCACAAGGATTGTATGAAAGCTTCATCTTCTTTCTGATAGTTTCTCCTCGGATTGAGGCCAAATACGACCACACCCAGCAGTCTGCTGCTGACAGAAACAGGTAGCAGTGCCATGGAAATTGGGGTATCACCATAGCCACGCCAATCGAACCCTTCCAGGAATTTTCTAGGGAGTGTGTTGTCCATATGGTGGAGTATAATCGGTTTATTTGTGGCTTTCAATCGGCGGTAATAGAATAGAAATCCTGCGGACCCTTCGTAAATATCCACGTACTTGGGAACCAGAGGATGTCCACCAGGCGGTAATCCCAACGATTGTTGTAAAGTCAGCTTGCAAGATGAGGTATCATCCTCAGCCGAGTACGCGAAAGCCATGGGGAAGTCATGTGGGTTCTCTTTCAAGGCTTGGAAAAGATGCTCCCAAACCGACCCATTCGGATCTGTTGGCGGTGCGCTGATTGAGTAAAGCATCTTCGACCTCCTTTCCCTTACCTTTTCATTGGTAATCTCGGTTGCCCGGTTGTAAAAGCCGTTTACTTTGCCCTGCTCATCGAGGATAGGCAGTAGGGTTCCGTTCCAAAAACTCTCTTCAAGACGCCCATTAGGCTGTTGGGGAAACAAGGTCAGCTCCATGCTCTTCATGGTGCGACTGTTGTCTTGCATCACCCTATAAAAGCTTTCCAAGGTCGACCATGACTGTTCCCATATGTCCTTGAAAGGTTTTCCTTGTATTTCGGACTGAGTGTTGAGCCTCTGGCACACGTCGTTGTATGCCGTTAAATTGAAGCAAGCAGAAAAAGAAGGCCCCCAGTAGACGACGGCGGGCGAGTTATCGGCCAGTACAAGACTGACGACCGTCCTCAGAGAAATTGGCCAGGTGTCCAAAGGCCCAAAATCGGTCGAATTCCAGTCCACGCTGGTCAAGAACCAGTGTACATTTTCATTGCGGGGGAGATGGCTTGTCCAACTCTTAGTGTCTGGTTCTTCATTCAATGAACAGCGTGACGGGCGTTGTGGTAGCTCGGGCTTTGAACGCGCAATTCGAGGTGTACACGGTGTCCAACGACCCGTTGACCTGTCCAAAATCGCTTCAGAAGACTGCAGGTGTTTGTCTGATGCATTCGAGTCAAGTTGGATCAACAACTGCTCTTTACCGTCTTGGTCGACAATAGACGATATACCCAGCTGTTCCAGTGTCCAACAACGAGACTGCGGGTTAGGGTGAATTAACGATTCTCCCGAATCCATTTTCGGGAAACACTTTCACCAAGCCTCGACATTTTCAATAATCATGGCCTGAGTCGGAAGCCGGAGGCGCACTGGCCATTCCCCAAATGCTCAACACGATTGTCCAATTGCGGGTAAAAGCAGTGCACCTTAAAAATCCGAAAGGAAACAAATGGAATTGCTTTCCAAGGATGGAAAAAACAGCACCGCAGCGATGATTGGCAAAAGCGAAAAGGCGAGAGAGTAAGAGACTCCCATCTTTCAGGCTTTGCTGAGAAACAAGGAAAGTGTGGTCCATGATGGCATCGAGTTTGGGGTATTTTTCCTTTCGGGAAGTCTCGTTTCCTGCAACGGTAGAGTGAAGAAGAGGCAGTTGTAGTCGCCATCTGCCACAGTGGGCACGGCCCATAGGCCAATTAGGCAGTCGGTGCAAAAAGCTCATCCCGTTTCATGATGGGGGATTGGCATCGAACTGGAGCCGCCATGATTGCTCGAGGAGGTGAGACCTTTGGAGACCTAAGCCATGATCGTCGCTTATGATACGGAGGAGGGAGTAGGTTGAGGTGCTTAGCTTCGAGTTTGAGCCTGGCATGCCTGAACTACCGGGGAACCTTGAGATAGCCTGCGCCACACTTTACTCAGATGCCCGTGTTCCCGCCCATATGGACGCCCTGGGATGATCTGAGCCCGCGGGCCAGTCGCTTAGCGCTCCCTGCCTAGTTGCATGGCATATATCTCGATTTTTCTTTTCTCACTTGGCAGTATGGCAACATCCATCTATTTATCATCCTTAGTTACTCGTAGAAAACCTTGCGGTGGCGATAGATACCAGCGGACCTCAAGTGTCGTTGCCTCGCGTATCATGTTGATGAGGCTGTAGTGCTACAGGCATTTAGATGCCTTGGAGGTGAGCATTTCAAGGATTTTGTGATGAGCCGGATAAGAATGGATCTCGTGTCTGTTCGAACAGCTTTGGGGAGGCTTATAGGACAATCTCGTCAGGTATTCATCAAGGGATATCTCCACGAGGCATTCCGGTGAAGATGGGCGAATCAGTTTGAGGAAGAACAGCAGAGACTTGAGACATATGCAGAAGGAATTATCAAGTGAAAGTCGTGATGCAACATTGCGAAGCTGCAGCCTTGTGTTACACCCCGAAAAGGAAACGCTCCGTCCCTTTGCGAGGTACATGTACAAGTACAACAGGTACAACAGGTACAAGTACGAGGGTTCAAGTACCTTGAAGCGACTACCTGAGTACCAGTACCCAAACCCCTCACCTCTTCTCGGCTGCGAGAGATTTTCCAGGACTCTACCAGTACAACGTAACATTCGACACCTACAACCAGATCGGGAGATTTGTGCCATCACTCACTTTCTGCTGACCATCTACCTCCTTCACCGCATATTAAATGGTCGAGGCCAAGAACAAGCTGACGACTTTGACGACTTCGGGGCTCGCTTCTTCGAGACAAAGAGACCGTTGTAACTCGGAACATGTACCGAGGAGGAGCAGATAGGTAGATATATCTCACTGGCCTGCGGAACGCCTAAACAATAAATGCTGACATCTCCCCTCAAAGTCCAGATAAAGTGCCCATTGGCTTCTGTACCTGTCGCTATGGCCCAAGTCCAAACTTCATATCTCTACTGAGTAGAAATCTATCAATCTATCGCACCTCGAGGACGTCAAGCCTATTCACACCCATAAAAGGGGTCCGTTGCGATACCGGTCCTCCCACTCCTTGATCTTGTGGCAGCAGTAGCCAGCATCTGGGTACAGACCATGGCAGCAAAAGATAAAGGAGCTGTGGCATACCACACTGGCAATATCTTCACGGCAAGCAATCATGGAGACCGCGTCGAGGCATTCATAGTCTCAGCAAGCGGCGAGTTTACGGCCGTCGGAACCAACAGCGACATTCTAGACATCGCACGCCGCGAAAGTCTTCCCACATTTGATCTACAGTCGCGCTTTGTGATGCCGGGTATTCACGATGCCCATGTCCATATTCTTGTCGCAGGGCTCTCTCGTCTCTCCAATCTGAAGCCTGGGTTCGACGTCACCACGTCCAACATCGCCGAGAGGCTCAAGTCGCCGTCGTGCGCCTGTGAACACGCCCATGCATATGGAGACTGGATCGTCGGGGATCTCTACCGCATTGAGGACTTCGATCGAGAAGCCCTCGACCGTGAATTCCCCGATACTCCAGTCCTTTTGCGGGGAGGAGCGGGTCATGCAATGTTCCTCAATACCGCTGCTCTGGAAAGATCGGGATACAGCCTCACAGAACCTGACGGGCCACACAGCCATTTCTTCCGCCGCGCAGATGGCACCTTGACCGGTGAAATGACCGAGCTAGCCATGACCAAAGCAGCACTCGCGATGCCGAAACCAGAAATGGCACACATCAAACGCAGTATTCTGCACGCAGTGAAGCTGCTTCACTCGGTAGGAGTGACCAGTTTCCAAGAAGCGGCGTCGAATACGCTCATTCTCAAAGCACTAGGGGAGCTCGATGTTACCGGGGAGTTGAAAGTGGACGTGCAAACGCACATCGTATACAAGCCAGAGCAGCTTGCGGAAGAATGTCTCGAAACCCTGCACAAGACGCTTGATCAGGCGGACAGTTTACGGTCTCAACATGTCCAGACCAATTTCGTCAAATTCATGCTGGATGGTGTCCCACTGCATCCGTACTACACGCACGCCGGTCTCACTGAGTCTGGAGCGATTGACGAGAGCAAGATACAGATCGACGACCTGGCCGAAGCCGTCTCGAAGATGGATGCGAGGGGCATGACATGTAAGATTCACTGCACAGGCTTTGGCAGTACACGTCGAGCCTTGGATGTGTACGAGGCTGTAAGGAAGACCAATAGTCAAGGGCCAAGGCATGAAATTGCGCATTGCAGCGGTGTGCATGATGGTATGTCCCATGTCTGGGCTTGGTGAGAAGACTGCTAATGCAGGCAGATGATTATCCACGCTTCCGGCAGCTCAATGTCACCGCCGAGATGTCTCCCTCAATGTTCTTTGTTCATCCGCTCACCACCATGTCCAATGGCCTGATGGACTGGAGTTGGGGGAAGATGATCAAAAACGGGGCCCATCTGACGATTGGAAGTGACTGGGCCTTCCAAGACCCGTCCCTCCTACCTGCTTGCGCTCTGATTGCGGACAGCGTCGCAGCTGCGCTGCCAGCAACGGAGGCCGTGAAAATTACAGCTGCCGAAGCAATCTGTAAGATGCTAACCGTCGCAGGTGCGATAGCAACGGGCCGAGAGGACAAGACTGGAACCATTGAGGTTGGAAAGAAAGCCAACTTCATAATGATCGACCATGACCTGAGCAAAGGTGAATTCGATGAAGCTCAGGTCCTGGGCACTTGGTTTGAAGGCGAGAGAGTTTATGAGCGCCCTTGACAAGCGTCTCGGTTCATATAGGCATCCCTACCGCGTGAGACGAACCTCATTTTGCCATGGTGTTTCAACTTGTCTCCTTTTCCTCTCTCATCCGTGCTAGAAATCCGAGGTAGAATTGGAGCCCGGCCGTAGTACCTGTTGTAAGTGCCTATACCATTGTAACAAGCGTAAAGCTGCGTCATCACGTCAACGCACATTTAGCCTGATATTGTCGCGCTCGAAACTCGGATTTCTTTCATTTCGCCATATCCCTCGGAAGTGATGTCCTGAATCTTTGGATAAGAACGACAACATGAAGTACTATGTAGCAAGTCTGGCTGTGGCTGTCATGGCGGTTATCAACTGGACTCCTCTTTCCCCACCAGACGCAGGCTTTGAGCCGCAACCGGTTCTTGCGAAGGCCTACGCCCTCACTTCACGGTCCTGGGAGTTTGGAACGCTGACTGAAGCTCTTCTTGAGTTCTATGACGGTGACTTGACTGTCTTTGGGTCCCATCCATTTCCGCAAGGACAGATACCCAGGATCCCTGATCCCTCCAAAGTCGAAGGTCTTGCCTTTGCCAGAGGCGTGATATGGAATAATGGCTCAGATCTACTGGTCGACGGCGAAGGTAAGTTGTAATCGGTTCCTGTTGGTCAGTATGGGCGACGGATTTGGCTCTGACTACGGCCTGGATCCCTCAGACTCACAAGGGGACAGGCTCAGCAGCGGATCCTGCGTCTCTTGGAACAGCCGCCTTACTTTTATCCCACCACAATAAGACCTACCTCGACGCTGCAAAGCGGCAGGCAAACTACCTCATGACAAAAGCCACACGGTTCAACGGTCATCTCATGTCGTCACCCATCTCACACCGCGAGGAGCCCCCTGAGCTCTGGGGTGATTTCGTCTATATGGTGCCTCCATTCCTTGCATACTATGGTGTGGCTTTCCAGGACATGGAGAGCTTAAAAACGTCTGTGCAGCAATGTCAGCTTTACAACGTCGTTCTGAGGACGAGTATCTCGCTGCAAGATGGACAAACTTGTCGTGGCCTATGGAGGCATATTGTCTCAGAGCCCTCACAGCTGGAGCACGGAATCTGCTGTACAGACCCAGATGTATGGCTTACTAGCAATGCATGGGCTGTAGCAGGAATGGCTCGGGTCTTGGCCACGATGTTGAGGTGGCAGCCTCCTTCAAACAGTGCAATCGAGAGGCTCCAATACCTTGAGTTCAGGGTCCGGAGCACAAAGGCACTGACAGGTATCATTGACGATATGCTGAAGTGTACCATGGCCCAGAGTCGAGATGAGAAGTCTGGTCTTCTGAAGAACTATCTGGACGGGCCATCCCATCGGTCTTCTCTCTGGGCTTATGGAGATGCTGCGGGCACTGCGCTGATGGCCTCCGCAGTCTATAGACTGGCAGTGCTCTTACCAGAGGTCTATGGAAGACCGCGCTTTCTTGACTGGGCTGAAGTGAACCGTCATGCCGTAGCCAAGCATATCAACCAAGACGGCAGTGTTGATCCCGTGGCAGATGTCGACCACGTCCCAAGTACAAACCCCGTCAATCAGACTAGTGAAGGTCAGAGTATGGCGATCCTGATGTACAGTGCGTGGCGGGATTGTATGGCTGCCGGAGTATGCGGCCGAAAGGTGCGCTTCTGGGATACGATACCGTGGAGACAGAGTGTATAGTGGTGAGAACAAGGAGGGATCAAAGCTTCAGACCTTCAATTCAAGTAGCAAAGACATGTATTGTAGACAAGGCTGGCGCACCAGAGGATCACGGACTTTCTTCATCGGTGGGATTCGGGGCTGCGACTTTGGATCGTAACAAGGTGGGGCGCGGATCGGGCTGGAAAGGCCAAATGCCAAGGCGAGGGGAACCCCTGGTGGCTCCCCCAGCTAGTTCTCTAGGTTTCTACTTGTAGGTGCTTCACATGGGCGTCCAGGCGTCCTCCAGAGCCTTAGGCTAGCCCGGGACGGCCGGGGGTCGTGAGTTCTCCGGGGCTTTCGCTGGGCCCTCTGATTAGCCAGCATTTTGCTGCCAGTGCGAGCCGCGAGGGGCAAGTTTCTCTCTAAGCAGCTGAATGACCGCATGCCCACCGTTTCCAATATCATGCTGTGCCAGTGCCTGTGCATCCCACCAAATCCACTGCACGTACCTGTATGCGCAGGCACAACTCAATCACTGCCCACCGTCAAACTGAACTGCTGTCGACGGCAAATTTGAAGCCGACTCACTTCTTGTTTCACGACACACTTTGTCCGCGACGCCTGACCTTCACGACGACTCTTGCCCACAGACACCTCTCGTGCGTGCCCGCTGCGCCGGTTGTACTGCTGCCCCTCCCCCAGATTACCAAAATTTGCCTCTGATGAACACCACCGACCATGTCTGATTCACCCATTACAACTGCGCCCGTCGGGCCTCAAGAGAAACCGATCCTGGACAAGCTGCTCCTGATCAGAGACAAGTTGCTGCTCCTCAAGCAAGACAAAAGCACCTATGTCAAATCCTCCGATGTCCTTCCCTTGTATGAGCAGGTCATTGAGCAAGTCTCGATCCTCAACTCTGTCCGAGGTCCGGAAATTTTACTGCAAAACCGAGTCGACACAGTCCTGGATGACTGTCTTCAACTTGTCTCCCTCTTCTTTATGGCGGTGGGACGGAACAACGAAGCGCCTGCGCTATACGCCATGACCGGAAACATCACGCGCCTGTGTCAACACCTCAAAGAAGCTGCGTTTTATAGCAAGAGAGACTTGACCAGTTTGGAACACACACTTGAGAAGATGCAGATCACTCTCGACCACGGCAAGGAGAAGTACTCCAATCACTTATTGACCCGCATCCAATATCGCCTGGAGGTTTGCCGGGAAATGCTGCAGGAACTGCGCAACTTCCTTTCTACACTCTCTCCGGAAATGACCCCAATTTGGGAGAAACTGGTCTCTATTCTCCGAGCTATTGCGGCCTTGAACACCAGGAGCAAGGTACTTCCTGAAATCGAACTCTGTCACATTTCTATACTAATTCTTGTGTAGTTCAGCCAGAAAGATTTGAATGAACTGCGGGAGCAGCTTCTGCAGATCCAAGCAACCATGAAGGATGGAAAACTCCCGAGTGAACAAGGGGAAGTCAAGGGCGGGCAAGACTTGGTGGTACCTCTGCTTGAAAGGTGCCTCAAATTCACCGATATAGTCGAACAAAAGTAAGTTGCTTGTGCCCATTTCCCTTTTGGACTTTGTCGGCTAACCTCTTCGGACCAGGCAAGGCAAGATAGACGAGAGATTCCAAGATATTTATGATCAACTCCTGGAAATCCGCAATCAGCTCGATCGACTGACCATGACCCAAGCTTGGTCCCTCCGCGAAACCGACTTGTTTATGTGGCAGAGGAAGTTGGATCGCATTGACGATTCGAGACGAGATGGGAATTTCTTCGACGCCGAAGGCCACCCTGCGGACCTACACGCACAAAGAGTAAGATTTCCACATGTGAATCGGCCACAGTTACTGACCCGCATTGACAGACGCTGCTCTACCTGATCCGGCGAGGATATGCGTACATTTATCAGTTGCTGATCGCATCCGAGCCGGTTTCGGAAGCGCTACTTCCTATATACAACCAGCTTCTCACTTTGCGGAAATGTCTGGTCGAGGTCAAGAAGGCGGGGGGCGTTTCCAATCCCCGAGAATTGTATCCTTACAGCATGAAGCTCAACTCTATTGACAACATGCGGGTTGATGGGAAGTTCCAAATTGGCAATGATATCCCAGAGGGACAAGGCAGTGTGAACGATCTTCTCGCGGAATGTTATGATCTTGCGTATGAGTTGAGGACTGCAGCTGAGGAGGAAGCAGAGGGCGAGTAGCGGATGTGGAGGCTCGGTGACGGCATTAACGTCCACACCGTTACGATATGGGGAGTTGATTTTTCCTACGCTTCTCAGACTGTTCTTTTCAGAGCTGGGGTGTGTTGTGCGCTGATGACCCAATTTCTTTTTTTCAGGGACCCGTTGCCCTGAAGGCCAGGGTCCAGTACAGCTAAAGCTCTGCTTGAAGCTCTGCGAGTTTGTTGCGCGCGGAGTCGGGGACCGGAGCACGATTATTTGCTTTTCAGGCTGCTACACTAACACCTTTATATGGTAGTTTCGTATTAACCAGCTAAGGGAAAAAGGCAGGCTGCCTCTACTTCCACTACTAGGTACCAAGAGACGTTGTGAATGTGCATGCGCGTGCTCCTTTGACAGTCTTGGCAATCGAGACAGTTCAAAAGACCAAAATGACCTTGCCAGACGAAAAACAAGGCGACGGTCTGGACTTTTGGGGCTTGGCGCAGTACTATACAGTAACTGAGTTGTGGCGGATTAAATGCTAAAAGATATCCAGCCAATGAACACCTGCAAAGCATAGACTAACTCGGCGCCGGTTCAGCAAGTCTAGCCGTAGCAGATTTAGTGGAAGGGTATATCGCTAGGGTCGATGTATCCACAATTTCAGCGGCAAAAAATGTTCCCCTTGGCGCTAGAACTCGTTGACTGGTGGTGGCACTTGCAGAGCAGATCCACGGGCTGGCCAGCGAGCGAGCAAACGAGCGAGCTACACCTACCTACATCGCTCATTCCCCTTCCTTCGCCCAAGCCAGCCAGCCAGTCGATGCAGCCCAGGTCCCACGCCGCGTGACCGCCCGCGGGCGTCTGCGCTTATCGAGTGCCCAGCCACTTTCGACCTAGCGAGCGAGGACTTGCTGATTCAATCTCCTCCCTGGAAACAACTTCCGTGAGGGCTTTGCTTGGACGACCAACCCCCCCCCAGCCCATCAGTCACGCCCTGGATGTTGGATCCGGCAACACCAAAAAAGCCATGTCCCAGCGCCTGAGACCCATTACACCAGCAAATCCCCCACCCGATGAACCCGGCGGGTCGTCCATCCCGACACGTGGGCGGAGCATCACCCGCAATTCCAGGAGCAACGCCACCGCAGCGTGCCTCTCATGTAAGGCCAAACGAAGAAAGGTAGGGGGAATTCAGTCGGCATTCTTCCGTCTTCACACAACCTACCATGGGCTGACGATTCAATAGTGCAGCGGCCCGCCAGGGCCTTGCAATGCTTGTATCACCTTCGAAACCGAGTGTATTTTCAGAGAAGATCTCGATGGGAGGCGAAAGGAGGCGATCAAGCGGAAGATGGAGGAGGGCACAGAGCATCACCGTGATCTCTTGACCGGACTGCTGCGTTCGATTCGATCGAGTGACGAAAACGATGCCCAGCGCCTCTTCAGACTGATTCGAGATGATGCGCCCGTGGCGACCGTGAGTCGACCTGCGGTCTTTTGCGCATTCGGTTGTAGATCTAGAGGACGAGAAACACGACCCCTACTAGAACCATGATTCGGTGAGCTCCCACTTCCGAAAGGATAACACTAACCGTACTTGCGGCCTTAGATCAATGCTTTTATCGATGAAAGTGTCAGGAAGCTTCGCGACAGCAGCCCGAAGACAGATGCCACCATCGACGGTCTCCTCAAACTGAGAGCTGAAGCTGCCAGCCTTGCAGAGCAGGTCCCCACGAGTAGAGCACGAAGGAAGACCATGAGCGTCGAGCAGATGACGGACGAACCCCTGTTTCAGCTCAGGGCAAGGCCCTGGACGACAGTCACGAACGATGACTATCTCGTCTCCCATCTAGTCTCGCTCTACTTCACCTGGTGGAACACCTTCATGCACCCTCTTCATGAACCGGCCTTGATTGAAGCCATGGTAGCCGGTGACGCCATGAGTCCTCTCTGCTCCCCTTTTCTCGTGAATGCGCTGCTAGCCCTTTCTTGCAGCTACTCTGACTTACCAGGGGCCTTCTCCGACCCTGACGATCTGGACACGTGGGGGGAGCATTTCTATGACGAAGCGAGGCGCTTATGGGACCGCGAGGAAGGGCGATCTTCCATGACCAACTTGCAAGGCCTGTATCTTCTCATGCTGTACCAGAACATGCGCGGAAAAGATCAACTTGGCTGGTCGACCATGTCGCAGGTAGTCCACATGTACCGAGACATGGATCTTGGTAACCAAGTCAAGATACCACGTGATTGCCCTGCCGAGTCCGTGGGTAGGATGAGAACAGCCATGTTGAATGTCTCGTGGTCGGTGTTTGCCTGCAACGCGTGAGTCGCTTGTCGGGTCCATTTGTTGACCGTGTTCCGCTCACTCGACAGGATTTTTGCCATTTTCCTTCTCAAAAGCCCTGCGCTCCTGCCGCCGACAGTGCCGCGCCCCTTCAACGACGAAGACCTTCACAATTCAGTGGAGTGGAAACCATATCCCCGTGCAGATAGAACAGAACTGTTGTATGGAGAGGCAGTCGTGGACGCATATTGTGACTTGGCTGAGATAGCATATGAAGTAGCATTAAGTGTGCCCTTCACTGAACAGCGAGACAGGAATACACCCTTGCTGCTGATGGAGAGGTTGCGAAGCTGGTACGATACCCTCTCTGCGACGTTGCAAACCGACACGGCCACACCTGGGCCATTGTTTGAGCTACAGTGAGCGAGATCTTACCCAGCGATGGGGAGCGTGAGTGTGCACAATTTATCGGCTAACTATTGCAGCGCCATTTACTATGCGTGTTCTCTTACCCTGAGTGAGGTTTCTGCACGCGACGGTTCACCAGGGCGAACCCCTGTTCCAGCATCTTTCACCGCACAGTCGAAGTCGACTGCGGCTATAACAGCTCGCAGCACCTCCCTTCTCTTAATCGGTCGCATGCTTCCACTTTATCGACAGTTTCGCTCCACATATGGCCTCGTTCGTGTGATGGCAGGCAGTTGCCAGGCGGCTGCGATCGCGTATTTTATTCTGCTGAAAGCGCTGCGCGATCCGTCGTTACAATCAGGGGAGAACGAAGAAGCACTTGTTGATCTGACGATGTACTTGATGGTAGGTGCACGACGCTGGCTGGTGTTTGCCGGTATGCTCCGGATGTTGCGACCGACAGCGCAGTCGATGGGTGTCCAGCTTCCTCCAAGGCTGGTTGAGATCCTGGATGATTTCGACAAGACTGTGTGGACCACGGGGGCACACAAACGAATTCGAAGCGTCTACCCGAACCTGGCCCTTGTCAAAAGAGACGCGGGAGATAGCGAAGACTATACGATGGGAGAGTTGCTGGCAAGGTGGGAGGTAGTGTTGACTGATGATCAGCCGGAAAATCTTGAAGATAACTAAGCGGGCCCAAACTCCCGGCCGCGAGTCCGCGACGCTGGAGGGTCTCGAGCGGTAGATATACCAACCAGAACCAGGGGTGGGGGAGAGAATACGAATGAACTGTGCCCTCACAGCGAAATGCTGAGCGGAAAAGGCTTCCAGAAGTGGCCGATTCGCAGCGCTAAGGCCCACATCCCAGATTTGAGGCTTTCGATCCAAAGCAGCCACTGCCTGGAACTGGCCTCGTGTCGATGAAGGATGTGGTCAGATTTGATGAAGACTCGAGTCTACGGCAACAGGGCAACCTTTCGAGGGAGAAAGCGTCTGCTGACCAGCGTCCAACTAGGAGCAACAAATGGATGGAGCAACGGAAAAAGAATCCGGCGGTGTGGCTAATGCGCGGCAGTCATCAGATCCTCAAGTGGAGCACGTGACTGGACTACATACGGATAGTAACGAATGGAATCAGCACCGAGACAAGGGTGGGCAAGTACCTACCAGTGCCTGGAAGCTCAGGCTTGGGCATGAGAGGAGCTGCTTTGTTGGTGGGCTCCGGTACAAAACGCAGGTCCCCCTATCCCAGGCGCTACAGGGGTTCCTCTACCGCCAACATACGATGTTGAACCAAAGACCTTAAGCCCCCTTGGCACCTACACACGCACCTACGCCACCCCTGGAGGTGCTTTCTGTCAATCTGTCAAGGTTTTCCTTCCGATACGGCACGAAGCTTGACAGATCCAACCCAGAACGACGTTGCCTTCAACACAGCACTTTGGATCAGTCAGTCTACGAAGCATACATGATACAATCCTTTCCACCTTATGTATGCAAAGTACCTTACCTAACAACGAAATTCAACGAATTATTCTGTTTATAGCTGGATAGGAAAGGTAAGATCGGCATCCAGGGTCTAATCAAAGGAACATCATGTTGAACTTTGGTATCTGTGAAGTATTTGTGTATACCGCTACGATACCTTGTCTTCCCTTATCACTCCTTTAGCAACAGTAAACGTAAAGGCCAAAGAATTGCTCCAACGCAATCTGGACTGGTCAACCACAAATGTTTTCCAATACCGGGAGCGAGTGGGTTCTTTAACCCGCGAACCGCGCTTCCCAGGCCGGTCCAACAAAGACAAAAGCCACACCTGACAAACCCAGCTCTCCTTGTTTTGGGCACTGTCAGCCTGAAGCACCTAGACTCGACATCTATTATGCTGGAAATGACCTTGGACTTCTGGTCTCGAAGAATACGATTCCTGTAATCAACTACACTACTTTACCATCCACGTTTCGATTTCCAAGCTCTTCAAGAAATGCTATAGCCGCAAAGAAACAGGCCGAGTGGTGCCCACAGCGTTGCATCTTCTTTGACCACTTTCGGAGAAAAGAAATTACACTTTCAACATCCTCTCTACAAGTCTACTCTCGTGTGTGCCGAGGAAGAGAGAATTGGCTACATGTCCACACAACCCCTGGCCATGCCTACTATCATTTCTCCAAATTACCTGAAAGAAAATGGGGTTCAAGCATTCCACGCACGGCTTATTTATGTATGACTGTCTCTGGAATGGTCTTTGATTATCTTTTCTATGCCACCTTTCATTCTCTCTTGCCCTCAGATGTGACGAAGTCATCCCTTTATTCCAGGTAGCTTTTCCAAATATTTCTGCGCCAACTCGACTTCGGTTGCTCTTCAAATGGGCATCCAATTTCCACCCAGTACGAAGAGGGACTAGAGACTGTTGCCGCTCAGAACTTCCGACCTCTCCAGACAACTTGCCAACTAAAGGCAGCATTTCCCTTGCTTTACCATTCTACAGTATCGTAAAATTGAAGATGAGCTAGGGACGACTTTTACAAAATACAACCCATAGTAAACTCGAACAAAACTTGATGCAAACTCGTCATCCATGCGCCGAGACCTCGACACATCGTAAAGCCATAGACACTTGGGGTTCAAGGAGGTCCATTAGCAATTTCCTTGTACCTGCTGTGTACCTATACGAGAACAGGTGCAATATCCTCGCTCGTATCGCTAAGCAATCCTACAAATTTTCTTTCCAACCACTCTTCCGTCACTATAGAGACTCGTTTACCAGTACACTCGAGTGCCGCGGCTGTTTCTGCTACCTGTAGTTTCCAGATAACCCACCCTCCCTTTCACGCAGCCTCGTCACCTTTACAGCTTTATCTCGCCGCTACTGTCCTACCATTCTCTACCCACTTTAACTTGGCCATGTCGAGCATAGCCTTTGATTTATCCATACTTGTACATCCATGCTCTATAATGCAGACGCCAATGATGCATAAATGTATCGTCAGGTGCAGAACAAGGGCTATCAGGTGGTAACCCTGACCTTGTCGTCATCTAAATTTGCTCGTTCCCTGGTCGGCCGTTAGAATGTGGCACTCGTCCGGTGAACGTATCCCTGCTTAATAGTTCGGGATATTGAGAGGCTCCCGTTGATCCTTCAGGGACTACGAGTAGACGTGTATTTTGTCCGCTTCAGACAGACGCGCGCTGTGCTCCACAAAGTCTTCACCGATAGTACCGCTGACTTTCTAACATTCCGAGAGCGAACGTAATATTTGTACTCGAAACTTGTACTACGGTAATAGGTCTCATTGCTCCTGAGTCCAGATTGGGAAGGAGGAGTTCAAAGGCGACCAATAGAGCCAGAGCTGTTTGTGGTTACCGGATGCCAAGCCCTCGGCACAACTTCGGACCGGCAATGGGATTTTTTGCTCTCTCTATTTCCCCCTCCGAGCTCGGGGACACGCCTTTTTGCTGTCTATATTCCCCAGACAGCACTCACTCACGATGCCTGCCCTGTTACAACGAGTGCCATCTGCACGGGTCAGATGTCCCCTGGACTTGGGCTCTTGCTCTAGAGCACGGCAGTCATATCACCGCGGCTATGCAACCCTGCAGCACTCGCAGTCACCATTACGGCGGCGAGCTGCCGTGCCCCCTTACCAGAAAATTCTGAAGACCTTTGAAGATGTCAGAGATATTCTACCCCGCCAGAAGCTCACACTCGCTGAGAAAATCCTCTATTCCCACCTCGCCAACCCCTCCGAGTCTCTGTTGACCGGTACCGACAATGGCAAGAACATTCGGGGCAGAGCCAACCTCAAGCTCAAGCCCGACCGTGTCGCAATGCAGGATGCCTCTGCACAGATGGCCATCCTCCAATTCATGACATGCAATCTGCCCAGTACCGCCGTACCTGCCAGCATCCATTGCGACCATATGATTGTGGGAGAGAAAGGCGCAGACTTGGATCTACCCAACTCCATCGCGGGCAACAAGGAGGTGTTTGACTTTTTGGAATCTGCTGCAAAGAGATACGGGATCGAGTTCTGGCCACCCGGGGCAGGTATTATACATCAGTCGGTGCTGGAAAACTACGCTGCTCCTGGCTTGATGATGTTGGGAACGGACAGTCACACACCAAATGCCGGAGGCCTAGGTGCTATCGCAATAGGTGTGGGCGGAGCTGACGCAGTTGATGCTCTGGTTGATGCCCCTTGGGAGCTTAAGGCTCCAAAGATTCTGGGAGTCCGTCTAGAAGGCAAGCTCAGCGGGTGGACCTCACCAAAAGATGTTATTCTTCATCTGGCAGGCAGACTGACCGTTCGTGGTGGAACTGGATCTATCATCGAGTATTTCGGGCCAGGAGTTGACTCTCTGAGTTGCACAGGCATGGCCACGATTTGTAACATGGGGGCGGAAGTTGGGGCTACAACGTCGATTTTCCCTTTTACCGAGAACCATATTCCTTACTTGCAAGCCACGGGCCGAGATGCTATTGTCGATGCGGTCAAGGGCATCGCATATGGCTCGGAAAAACACAACTTCTTGCGGGCCGATCAGGGGGCCGAGTACGACCAAGAGATCACAATCAATCTGGCCTCGCTGGAGCCGCACATCAATGGCCCTTTCACACCCGATTTGTCTACCCCCCTTTCCAAATTTAAAGACGCAGTGAAGACCAACAACTGGCCTGATAGCTTCTCGGCCGGCTTGATTGGCAGTTGCACCAACAGCTCTTACGAGGACATGACCCGCGCACAGGACTTGGTCAAACAGGCACAGGCTGCTGGCTTGAAGCCCAAGGCTGATTTCTTCATCACGCCCGGAAGTGAACAGGTACGGGCTACCTTGGAGGAAAGCAAGACACTCGAAACATTCACCAACGCCGGTGGCACCGTCTTGGCCAACGCCTGCGGGCCGTGCATAGGACAATGGAAGCGAACTGATGGCGTCAAGAAGGGGCAAGACAACGCCATCATTTGCTCCTACAATCGCAATTTTCCGGGCCGGAATGATGGCAATCCCCGCACGATGAGCTTCCTTGCTTCACCGGAAATCGTCACCGCGATTTCCTACTCTGGGTCGACTTCTTTCAACCCCATCGTCGACGAGATCCCCTTGCCTTCTGGCGAGAAGTTCAAATTCGAGCCTCCCAAGGGGGCACAGCTTCCAGGTTCAGGCTTTGCTATTGGCAATCCTGCTTTCTATCCTTCCGCTGCGGAACCAGACCAAAGTGTGGAAGTTGTGGTGGACCCTGAGTCTGATCGACTAGCTATCTTGGAGCCATTCGAGCCTTTCCCAGAAGGCGAGCTGAAAGGGCTGAAAGTCCTGTACAAGGTCAAGGGTCAGTGCACGACAGATACGATTTCAGCGGCTGGACCTTGGCTCAAGTACAAAGGACACCTTCCTAACATTGCCGAAAACACTCTCATTGGTGCTGTGAACGCAGCGACCGGCGAGACAAATGTTGCGTATGACACTGACGGCTCCACGTCGTCTATCCCAGAACTTGCGAAGAAGTGGAAAGCAAATGGACAGAACTGGCTAGTAGTAGCCGAGGACAACTACGGCGAGGGATCTGCCAGAGAACATGCAGCTTTGCAACCACGGTATCTCGGAGGCCAGGTCATTCTAGCAAAGAGCTTTGCGCGTATCCACGAGACGAATCTCAAAAAACAGGGAGTAGTGCCCTTGACTTTTGTCAACAAGGAGGACTATGACCGCATCGATGCTTGCGACCACGTCGACACAGAAGGGCTATGGGATGTCCTGAAGAACGGAGGTCAAGGCGAGATCAACTTGAAGGTGACCAAGAAGAACGGAGAAACCTTCACGATCCCGGTCAATCATACTCTCAGTAAGGATCAGTGTGGCTTCGTTCTTGCAGGATCTGCGCTGAACCTGCTTGCGAAGCGGCAGAAGCATGATTGAATGTCACGACAGCTTCTATTCTACAGGACAATGCAACATTCTCTCACGACCATGCGGAGCCTCGTCAAGTCTGAAGAGACGGTCTTGGCGCCATGAGTTCTCCTGATTGGCCGTACGCAGCACCACATAAGGAAATTGAGGTCCTTCACCTTGATCCAATGTGGTCACAGGCGATATGCTCGTGTCACTGATGCGCCGATGTTGAGATTGTCGCTGGCGTGTGGCGATGCTGAGCGTTTTGAATTCTAAAACAGCTGGGCTGTTTGTCTTTGCCCAGGGACGCCTGCAGTGCGGGTTGGAAATGGAGGCGTCAATGGCAACCAAGAGACACGATCCTCTCATATAAGAATTGGTCACCTCGGTTGTGAGGACGGCAGCAATATCTGTCGGACAACCATCTGGAATCATGCTATCGTCTCTTGTCATTGCAGCAATCCTCCTCTTGGCTCAGCTGACGAATGCCTGGGGTGCACTTGGACACGAGACGATTGCATGGATAGCTCAATCATATGTCTCGTCTGCCACCAAAACAGCAGTCCAATCAATCCTAGGCTCGACGCAAGCCGACTATATGGCCAATGTCTCGACATGGGCTGATTCATACCGGTACACTAGTGGAGGTGGATGGTCTGCGCCACTTCATTACATCGACGCGAACGACAACCCACCCGAATCCTGCTCAGTGGACTTCAACCGTGACTGCGGTGAATCTGGATGCTCTGTTTCGGCCATTGTGAACTATACCTCAATATTGTTGGACGACAAATCCAAGGCGTCGACCAAGCTTGACGCCATGCGATTCGTCATTCATTTCGTTGGAGATCTGCACCAGCCTCTCCACGACGAAGCCATCGATGTGGGAGGAAACACCATCAACGTCACTTACGATGGCGAACATACCAATCTACACCATATTTGGGATACAGAAATTGTGGAGCAGTTAGCGGATGGCCAGGACGCCGAGGCATTTGGGAAGAACCTCACCGCCGCGATCGAGGCGGGTGACTACGGGTGGGACGCCAGCACTTGGCTGGATGGTATAAGTCTGAACGATACACAAACCACTGCCATGAGTTGGGCTAGTGAAGCGAATGGCTATGTGTGCACCGATGTCCTCGCTCCAGGTGTTGATGCGGTCGAACAAGGGGATCTGAGCAGCACTTACTACAAGGCGCACTATGATGTCGCGAGGATCCAGCTTGCCCGGGCTGGCTATAGATTGGGGGCCTGGTTGGATCTGATTTACACAGGCCAGACAAGCGGATGATGATGTGATCCAACTCTGGCTCTGGAATGAAACATAGCCCGGGAGATGTTTAAAACAATAGAAGCATTTGCCATGCCTGCCCATGGAGCCAAAATCGTACTCGTACTTGTACATACTGTAAATACCTTGTCGTGATCACTGTGGTTCTCGGGCTGCTGAATACCCGGAGGCGAGCGATGATAATAAAACCCACTCAATTGACAAATTGGCTCGTTGTACCAGGTACGCTGCAAGGTGGACGGAAAGTCCCGAGAAAGAATTTTGTTGCGTTTTGAGGGGGCCGTATCAATATGCAGGGATAGGCTTGTTTGGACGTCAGGCAGCCTCTTTCTTGTCTGTGTCTGCGTCTGTGTCCGTGTCATGGTGGTCATATGTCAACCTGCATGGGAGGGGGCCAGTGGCCACAACTCTACACGAGCCTTTTTAACACAACTTTTGTTCTCCTTCATCATCAGCAGTAGCATCATCAACATCAGCTGGGAGTGATGACTGCATGGGTTCCGGATCCTACCTCCTACTTGCCTAGGCCAACAACAACCCAATTGCCTCAGCCTTGCTGTGATCGAGGTCTTGGCTCCCCCATATGAGCTGCTCAGTGGTTTACTGAGGCCCAGAGGAGATTGGGTGGCAGGTCAATGCCTGTGAGAAGATGCTCGCGTGCTATGCTGCGATGTGCGGTACTCGTACTCGTTGTGGGCTGGGGCTGAGACTGGACTACCCGCATGGTGGGGTGTAGCACACAAGACTTTGAGCTGAAAACGCTCGTCAGGCTGAATAACTAACTGTGGAGAGGATTGTCGTGATGGACTCGGTTCCCAGTTGACGGGTGAAGGGGCCATGTTCGCGGGGCTGCTGCGGTGTCGTTCAGTAGCACAGAGACACAGTACCGGTACATGTACCAGTCCATCCAGTATGTAGCGAGAGGTGGAGGAGGAGGATCATGTTAGGCGGGCTACCTTTTTGTTATTTTTGAATTCAGCTCGACTCCATTCAGACGGCAATTCTGGCAAGTATGATAATTCCCAATACAGGGAATACGTGCGAAAAGGCAAAAAGGGACCCAAGGGATCCAACCCCAATGCAATGTGTTGTCATTATTATTCAGCTGCCGATCGACACGTGTGTACACCCAACCAAGTATGTATTACGAGTATACCTCGTACATTGTGCATGTGCATGCATAACCGAGAGGGAAGGGAGGAGCAAAAGCGACCTGAAGCGGCAATTCGGGGGCGCGCAAGGCAGATAACAGCCATGGCAATATACAAGTGGTGAAAATGGGAGAAATTATTTTCGGTTTCGGGTCAAATTTGCGAGACCCCATCTTGTCTGACGCGTTACAGTCGATCTATTCTGTATTCTGTGTGGAGGGAAGATGGCAAAGAAGTATAAAAGTAATCGGATGAGGGTGGATTGTATGCGTGTGCCGTGTTAAGGAGGAGTGAGTATATAGAGCTGGGCAGATTTTGACTTTTGCCCATCAAAGGGCCGCACCCAGCAACCAGCGACCAGCAACCACCGATCAGCGCATGATACATGATACGAGATACAGTACACTCGCAACTCAAACATTGATTGAACTCCTGCTGTATGAGGCTCTCGACTTGACCAGGTTTGTCCTTCTCAGCCCCTTTTCCCGGTCAATCCCTTCCACCTGCTCTTCTTCTTCTCCTGTTTCCCTTTTTGGGGGCCTTTGAAGGCAAGAGGCAAGGCTAAATTTGGCAAGCAAAGTCCGTCTGCCTTTGTGCCTCGTAGTGTCATTCGCTCTTGACTGTACGAGTACGAGGTACACATACGCACACACACCCTGATCGAGGGGATCGGAACCAAAGCTCGACACGAGGGCGAGAGCCAAATTCGGAAGCAACTCGTCTTTCTTCTTCTCAGCACCACCATCCACCAAATACTCTCCTCACCACAGCTTCACCCCCCACCTCGGGACCAAGCCTTGTACACGCATCCCACACTTCTATATACTAGAACTCCTTCACCATCGGTCACACTTTTCTGCCACAACATCGCGGCCTAGAGTTGTCTTTTGATGTGTCTTCCACACCTACGAGTCCGTCGCAGACCACCCGCCGCCTACGCTCCACCGTCAGCACTTTACTTAGCCTGACCCTCCGACTCTCATCCAATCCTCGGTCTGCTGTAAACAGTCCCCTTCTGTCGCGCGAGCCTGAGAGGCACTCCAACTCGTACGAATTGCGGCTCGATCAGCCCTTGGGAGAAAAACGATTCAGGCACACACACTTCACACACCTGTCCTAATTATTAGCAACGAGCCAAATCCTCGGTTACACCCCGGGTCCCCCCCCCCAAATAAACGCCACCACCCTGATCCTTCCCGCTTGGTTTTTCCTTCTCCAGCGGCCATGACGGCCTATTCGCAAGCTCCGCAGTCCACCCGCAATATCCTCATCATCGGCTCGACAGGCGTCATAGGCACATACATTACACGGGCGATCGTCGACGCACGGGAAAATTTTGAGCGAATATGTGTCTTGACCAGTGAAAGGACCCTGGTGGAAAAGGTGCAGGATATCGCAGCGTTGGAGGCATGGGGTGTCGAAATCTTCACGGGCCGGTTGGAGAGCGAGTCGGCGGTCAAGAGGGCGTATGAAGGTATGTTACACACTTGTCCACCCACGCCGAGACCGGCACGCTTGCAGCATGCGACTCTTGACTAACCTGCAACCCTCGCATAAATAGGCATTGACACCATTGTCTCCTGCGTCGGCCGTGGCGGTATTGAGAAGCAGATCAACCTAATCACCTGGGCCGAGCAAGTAGGCGTACGCCGCTTCTTCACCTCGGAATATGGCACCGACATCGAATACTGGCCCGAGTCGGCGCACGAGCCGCCTCACCAGCTCAAGTTGAAAGTCCGGGCACACATGAAGACGATGAAGAGGTTGGAACACACATACCTTGTCACGGGACCGTACAGCGACCTATACTTTGGCACGATGAAGGCACGACCCGAGCTGGGACAGTTTGACGTCAATGAGAAGAAGGCCATCCTGCTAGGAGACGGCGATGGACCCGTCAGTTTTACTGCCATGGCTGAGTATGGTTTCCCCAACTTCTCCCTAGTAGTCAGGCTGCTAACTAGTGCCGTGTCGCAGTGTTGGCAAATTCGTCGTCGCGGCGCTCATGAATCCCAACGCTTCTCGAAACACAACTCTCATAGTCCATTCGTTTACGGCCACGCCGCACGAAATCCTCGCTGAATACGAACGGCAGACGAACAGCAAGTGGGAGGTATCATACACGTCGCTGGAACGTCTAAAACAGATTGAAAAGGAGGAATACCAGGTCTACTCCCCATTGGCGACGGTGGTCACCCTGCGGCGGATATGGACCGAAGGCGGCACCTTGTACAAATATTACGACGAAACGATCCTAGGGCAGATTGAGACGGAGACGCTGGAGAGCCAAGTGGCAGTCAACATTCGGAAGCAACAAGAGGGCGAGGGGCATTTCCCGAGTCTGATGCGCAAGTTAAGTCTGTATTAATACGACGGTCGACAGGGATGTACAGGAGAGGGGGAGTTCAGTGGATGCATCATCACCATTTCTTTCTGGTCATGGCATAGGGATCGTGTTAATAGTCGCCTGAGGGCGCTGCAGAGCGTTTTTTGCCTCGAGTTGTACGGTGCTTAGCACTGCAAGTGTCGGAGATAAAGTGTGTATACATATACCCAAGTGCATGTTAAGCCCTAGCAAAGGAATATGGTCGCGTGTTGCTGGCTGGACCATATGATCTCATGGCCTCATGCCTCAATTGGTTATTGCAAGGCCCGATGATCGGCCCGCGCCTTGTATTAGCCGAGGCTCGAGCTTGAGCTTGGGCTGGAGCAGAGAGCGCACTTGACGTCGTATCGAAACCACGCCCTTGTTAGATAGTGATCATGATGATCTGCACCAAAGGGCGTTGGAAGGATCGCTCGCTTAAGTAGAGATATACGAGGACACAAGGGTCCAGGGGTTTGTTTAGGACCAATCGATCAATCACTACGAGGTACATTTTTCCCGGACTATTGGATTACCAGCTTACCGGGATGTAAGACGAGGGATATAGGACATAGGATATAGGATATAGAATTTAAAAGCATCAGACGGATTCCAGAAGGTAGATCCTCACAACCCGATCCGCACTTTGGCATTGTCCAAAGGGGGAGATGACTACTACCGTATCGAGGAGGTACCTAGGTCCTTTGCTCCGTACCTATGTATGTGCCTTGTCTGGTGTATTTGTCCTCGTGGATATGTAACTACGAGTTCTATGGCAGAGGGGAATGGGGGTTGTAATCAATGTCACTTTACTCGTGTTAAAAGTGGGAACGGGAGCCCCCCTCTCTCTTCCAGCACTGTACCTACTTACCTTGTACCGAGTGTAAGGTAACTTGTCGTTGTTAGGGCGCAACCAATCGCCACGCACGTAGCATTGGGGAAAAGAAAACCTCGCCTATTCGGATAAGTTTGTTGTATATTTATTTCCAATAACAATCAGCATGATTCCCCTCCCCTGCCATATTTTTACCCTTTTCCCATCTCTCCATATCTCCATATCTTTTATATATACCTGTATATTCTTAGAGAATTTATAGACCATTTTCTTTCTTCTTCTAGCGAGTACATACACTCCGCAATCCCTCGCTACTGCTCCTCCCGAGAGTCTTTTCTGCTGGACGGCTTGCGCGGTGGATACTAGATAAAGATAAGGGAGTCAACTCATCGGCACTTTTTTTCCTTCCTGCGATCCAAAAGAGTACAGAAAGAAGAAAAGAGATCGAGTCAAAACGAGGGCGGGGAAAGGAAACCGGACTTGCAAGGGTGTTGAGTTGGGTTGGCTGCTTGGCTTGGGATAGGAGTGAGATTGTTGGGCGTAGTCGTCCTCTTCCTCTCCCTGGTTTCTGGAGGGGGTCCTCGTTGGATTGGCTGCTGCCGAACACCTAGTAAGTCAGGGTGACGGACGGGATAAGGATATCGGTGAGGAGGACGCGGACGAGCACGCTCCGAGGTGCTATCTAGGTAAGAAGGAGGAAGGTTGGTTTGAGGGTCGGTCTTGATTGTCTCGACCGTCTTGCTTCTCTTGGAGACTTGAGGCGAAGACTGCAGACCTGGTATCCAGAGCTGATTGGGAGAAAGAGAGAGAGTCTGCGCGTGAAGGACTCGATAATTGACAAGGGCAAAAGCCAGTGAAGGACCTGAGGGAGAGAACCAACTTCACTCACGACTCTCTTGGCGAGCGAGCCGCATCTGTGATCAATACAGTCTCTGAAATCACTTCCTCGACTTATTGAATCCGAGTCGAGTCGTTGATGACTTGGACATTACCACTCTTCAGGACAACAGCGTTACCGCACACCGCGACGTCTTGCCTCAGACTCTCCTCCTTCAAGTGCAATCGCGCCTCAACAGTTTTCTCTGGCATCGGGTTTGTGGGCAACATCGGGACACACAGTAACTCACTGACAAACGGCAAGCCAGGATTCACTGCGGCAGATTCCTCGGTTCGAGTGACCTTCGCCACTAAGGCCAGAAGCTACAGTCCATCCGCACTCTCTCGTCCTCCCATCAGACCCTCGCAACACCTCCCTACCTCACCTCTAACTAGAACATTCGCCATGGCCACCAACGGCACGACCAACCCTCTCTTCACCCCCGGCCGCCTCCCTCCCGGCAAAGACAAGCACCACATCGTCGTCCTCGAGGGAATCCACGCAAAGATGCCCAGCTTCGACTTCCCCCACACCATCGACGTGCACCAACGTACGCCGCCGTCCGAGGTCGCCGAGCGCATCAAGGACGCCACCATCGTGATCGCCTGTGTCGTGCCCGTGACACCGAGCGACATGGACAAGGCCCCATACCTGGGCGTGCTGGCTGTCATGGCCGTGGGGATCCAGTGGGTGGACAAGCAGGACTGCGCGCGCCGCGGCGTCACCGTGACAAAGTGCCCCGCCGGCAACGTCGACGCCGTCACCGAGCATTTTTTCGGCCTGTACTTCGCGACCCGTAGACGCGTGGTGCAGGTGCACAAGACCATCACGGCGTCCAACGAGTGGGTCGAAAAGGGCACACTCACGAAACTGTGGCCCTCGGGTCCACCTTTGGGCTGTGGCCAGGAGACGCTGGGCATCATGGGCTACGGCACGCTGGGCACCCGGCTGGAGAAGCTCGCGCGGGCCATCGGCTTCGGCGAGGTATTGATCAGCGAGAGGAAGAACGCGACGACGGTCCGCCCCGGCAGGGTGTCCTTTGACCAAGTCCTCGAGCGGGCCACCGTGGTCGGCGTGTGTCTGCCCAAAGACCACGACACGATCGACCTGATTGGCGAAAAGGAGCTGCGCACCATGCGCAAAGACGCCATCATCATCAATGTCGCCCGCGGCGGAATCGTCAACGAACGCGCCCTCGCCCAGGCACTCAGGGAGGGCTGGATCGCGGGCGCGGCGACCGATGTCTTGGAAACAGAACCCTCAGGGCCGGGCATGAGTCCGCTGGTTCCAGACGTGGCCAAAGGGGAAGAAGAGGTGCCGAACTTGACCATTTGTAAGTCCTGTCTTGTGCCTTTACATCTCATTCCTTCCTTTCTCATCCTATTTCCCCTCCCATCTCCTCCACATTTATTCGCACCACGGTTTCATCCGTCGTGAGATGAGTTCTTGTACTGTATAGAGACTGACCACTCATCTCTTTCCCCCCCGAGCAGCCGCCCACATTGCATGGTTCACCCAGTCCACCATCCAGAATTACCAGCGTCTCCTCAAGGAAGGCATCGAGGGCTGGGTCAACGGCACGCTGCAGGAGTCGGCCGACAAAGTCCACCGGGTCGTCGTGGTGCATAATGGACGTATCTGGAACTGAGCGTGGCAATCCAACCTTTTTCCCTTGCTTCTATCGAGACCTTTCTCAATGTCGATATTACAGCACTGGACGTGACGAACTACGCGGATGAAGTGGTGTGGTGCTGTGCTGGACAGGTTCATTCCAAATCAATTCCCGGCTTCGAAGTGTATTGTACAGTGCGGAGCTGGTGGTGGTGGTGGTGGTGGTTGGGATGATGACAGTGACGATGGTAACGACGATATTTTCTGCATGTGAAAATGAAGCAGAGACGCCGTGGTGTAACCTTTTCCCTCACGCTTTGGTCCGAGGTCCTTATGAGATCTCTCGGGCTGCCCTCTCCGCAGTACTCTCCGCAGTAGTCTCAGCAAGGCTTCCTGTCTGGCTGGATAGATAGAGGGATAGATAGATAGATAGACACCTCTGGGATGCCTTTTTCCTGGCATACTGTCAAAGGGGTAATTTAGTTGATTATCCTACCAGGTCTCCTTACCTACTAATTCCCCCTTCCCTTATCCACAGCCTCCTCTCACGACCCAACTGACCTCCATAACAGGCCCGAGGGTGCTACAGTGCCGTGCATGATGTTCCCTGGTATATCCTTACCCAGGTCTATGGTAACTTTGTATATGTATGTATGTATATATGTATATATACATGTATATGCAAGTCTTTTATGCACTCGTACTCGTGCTCGTCCTTACCCATACTTAACTTGTACTTACATGTATGTACTCACCCACCTACCCACTCACCTAGCTTCTTTCTCGTAAATCCCACGGCGGAGAAAGAAGAACACAATATATCACAACGATACATTACATACCAGAGCAAATCATGACGTGACATGAAATATCATGCATGGACACCCGCGGGGCATTCATTCATTTTCGTTCTTTTATATAATCTCATTAAAGCTCTGTAACAGACACAGGCAGCACTGCAAAGCAGGAAGGGACAGCATGGCAAAGTAGCGTTTTTGTGTCTTTTTTTTTTGGTTCAGTTCTCGTCTTCATCTAATTTCATCCAAGCGTACCTCGTGCGTGCTACACTGGTCCATCCACCGACTCACTTCTTGGGGAGCACTTCCAACCATATGATAAAGTCGCCTTCGGCCTTCTGGCCAGGACAAGAGCGACAGAACCCGTATTGTCCAAACGGGTTAGTCTGCTTAGTACTCGTATAATGCCCGCCAGATTCCCAAGACTGTGCCTCTGTGAGTTGCAAAAGAGGGTGTTGAGCCAAAATACCATCCAAACGCTTCAATCATCTCACGTCCTGCATCTCAACGTCCCTGGTACCCGAAGCATTGTCCGTCTTCTGTACCTGTTGGGATGGATGAATTGAATTCATTTGCAAACCTCCTTCCACCCTCGTCTTCAACCCATTCTCGTTGCTCATCGAATCCGCCACACCAACAACCCTAGTATCTTCAACCTTAGCCTGCATCTCCGTTTGATTTTTGCCTTGAGGTGGACTACCCGAGACCTGGGACGGGCTGCGAGACTGTGCCGGAGGTTGAGATTGCTTACTCGGTGTCGGCACTGGTTCGGTAGAACTCATATTCCTCAACTGCTCCGGACTGGGTCGGAGGTTCTCAATGGGTGGAAGAACGGGCGTCCCGCTGACCAGTCGCTTTTCACCAGGATGTTGGCCAGGAGAGGAAGCAGTAATACCAGGAGTTCCGGCTGGAGAGATCGTTGGCTTGAAGGATGCGGACATTGGCGGGGAAGAAGATGGATTCGGGTTCTGGGGACTGCCAGCCGGGGGTGGTTGAAAGGGCCCAGGGGTCTGTTGCTTCTTAGGCGAAAGTCCCGAGAGAGCGTAGGTCGGAGCTCGTGAGATGGGTGTTTGAGCGGGTTGGGATTGATGTTGAGAGGATGGGCGAGGAGTGCTCTGCAACTGGATGGATGCTCCATTGGCAGGGCTAAAGACCCCATTCGTGGCCTGTTGAGGGAACTGGAGCGACTTCTGTGGTATGCCTGCCACGGGGCCGACGTCCATATTGCCCTGAGTAGGTGATATTGTAGGACGATTGATCACAGGGGAAGGGAGGCGTCCGCTGTTTGACACTATGTGAGGGCCGGAGTTTTGTGGTGGGTGTTTAGGAAGAGGCGAGGGCGCCAATGGTCTTTGTCCAGCAGGATTTTGGTAGGTATGTTGAGTACCGTTGTAGAATGAATAGTTCCCTTGACCCTGGAGCGGTGGGCTTCTAGCCGTGCCATTGCTCATTCCGGGAGGGTAAGGGTGAATAGGACGCATGGTCTGTCGGGGGTTTGCTGATGCCAGCTGCTGATGAGCCT
Organism: Fonsecaea pedrosoi CBS 271.37; assembly: GCF_000835455.1. Classification (NCBI taxonomy): domain Eukaryota; kingdom Fungi; phylum Ascomycota; class Eurotiomycetes; order Chaetothyriales; family Herpotrichiellaceae; genus Fonsecaea; species Fonsecaea pedrosoi. The sequence goes on along the minus strand of NW_013550615.1, from coordinate 3,476,427 downwards.
GACCGGACATTTGCTGTGAAGGGCCCAAGTACTGCTGGAAATGGAGACCATTCATCTGTATGGGTTGAGGAAATGGAGAGGGACTGGCCATCTGATTTGGAGGTGAACGTTGCTGACCGTTCGTCAGTCTCCCCTGGCCTGGTGACTGAGGAGTGTAATGTGTGGGAATCTCAACGACCGACTTGGACGTGGCAGGGGCTGGACTTGGTGGAACTGGCGAGGACGATGTGCCAACACGGAACTTGAGGGAAATCTTGGGCCTCTTTGCATCTTCTTCCTTACGCCTGCAATCTTTACAGACGAAGTGAAAGTCTTTCTTTTCCGCTGCCGGTTCGGAGATGCCCAGACATTTGCTGTGCTGCCAGACGTTGCACCTCTCACACGAGATACTGTGAGAGCCGTCGTCCTAGACCTTGATTAGCTGCCGATGAGGATATCTCCACGGTCGTACTCACAAAGTTCTTGCCGTATTTTCCGCACCCGGAGCAATCAAAGGTCCAGTCCTCTTCGGCCTCGAGATCCTCCAGCTCCTTCTTGTTCCGCTCCATTCGTTGCTTAAGGGCCCGATCAGACCCTCTGGCCTCGCCTTCCTCAATACGCTTCTGCTCGAGCTCGTCTCTAGCGAGTTCCTCTTCCTTGAGCAGTCTCTTGAGCTCGCGATCCTTGATACGTTGTTCTCGGGTCATCATGCGATACTGTCTTTCTTGTTCCATCTTCTCTTGTCTCTCCTGCTCACGGCGGGCGGCAGCCAGGTCAGCTTGTCTCTTCTTTTCGGCCTCGGCTTGCTCGGCCTCTTTCTTCTCTCGTTCTTGCTTGTCTGCCAATCGACTAGATCGCTTTGCGCCGACCATCCTCTCCATCAACATTAGTTCCCTCTCACGGCGCTCTATCTTGCGACGTTGTTTCTCCTCGGCGGCTTCAATAATAGGCACAACCTCCTCTATCAGTCGGTCTCGCAGAGCCTTTTCGTTGGGGTCCTTCGATTTCTTCAGCGATTCGCAGAAATCCTGATAATCGCCAAGAGTGATGCAGAGGCATTCCCACTTGAAACCACCAAAGGTGTCGACCTCCCAGGCCTCGAGCTTTTTCTCCTCAACGCCTTCTGCCTCAATGTTCTCCTCATTATCTTCTTCGACATCGCTGGATTCTGCTGCTGCAGCTGCTTCGGCTTCCAACTTTCTCCGCTTGCTCTCACGTCGTCTGGCAGCGATCGCTTTCTTGGAATTTGCTTTGGGTTTTGCCTTTGGAGCTCGCGGCAACGGAGGCTCAGTCCGTCGATAGAATCGATTATCATCGAGGAGGTAGTACTGGCGGTCATGTCGGTCGTAGCCAAACTCTTCAATGCGCTGTTCGGCGAGATGTGAGAATCTGCGATGTACATGCTCTGCGGGGGAAACTTACCCATTCGGTCTGATCAGCTTCGCGCGGATGTTCTATCATCTTTTCCCTCATACGGTCGGGATTCCAAAACGTCCATATCGTAAGCTGGTGGAGAATTCGGATCTTTGTGAAGATGTCGAAGTCTCGAAACCGCTTTGGCTCTTCAGCATCACCGTAGGGGTTCAGATGAGGGGCCTTGGCCAGATACTGTCGGCGTGTGTATTCATCCCAGATATCGTAACTGCATCTGAGTTAGCGATGTGCAAAGCGAGGCGAGCAGGGTTGTCAGACTTTAGACCCCTATGGGATGAGATCCATTTGAGGAGGGTGAGGCCGATCTCTTCAAGTTTGTCCGAATAACCTGGCTTCAGACATTCATTCTCAAAGTCCTGCAGAACAATATTTAGCGAATCCGTGCATCAGAAACACTCCGCCGCGAATCCGTCGCCGTCAATCCATATAGACAGGGGGAGAGGAGGGCGCACCTCGATGTCAAAGTCCTCGTCAATCTTCAGAACCTTGCCAAAGAAGAAGATGAACTGCATGACGGAGGCGAATTCCCACATATTCCGTATCCTCTGGAGGAGAGAGGGTTCCTGCTTCTTCTCTTCAACTTCTGAGACCTCCATCTCGTCTCTGGTTCGTTTTCGCGGCATGGTGGAAGGGGGCGTGCGCGAGACGACGAGGGGGTGGAGACCAGGGGAGAGTGTTCACGCGGCCTTGAAGCTTTCTGCTCCCATCTAGGGGAGTGGTAGAATGTATCGACGCGCTGGAGAGGGTGGTGGTTGAATATTGGTTGCCAGATGCGATGCGACTGAACAAGTTCTTTTTGGACTGGGGAACGCGGGAATGCTAGTGAAAGGCGAGCCGCGCGACTTTCTAAGAGGCACCGCATGAGGTAGTCACGTAAGTGCTGCGTGAGGCCAAGGCGGAAAATCTGTTGTTCCATATTCCGGAGTAAAATGTGACGACCTCCCTTGTCCAAGCGGGGCCATTGGTGAGGCACCAGGACAAAAGATGTTGAGAGATTAAGAAGTCTAATCTTTTGTTGTTGCAAAGGCTGATATCAAGACGCTCCTTACAATCCCCTTGATGATACTCGGCGTTCTTTACTTGTGGTTCAAAATGAGATACCCATTTCTGGGCTGAAGGAAAATGTGGTGATCATTACCCGGTACCAACGAACCCCCCAACCCCCGAAATGGCATATGGTGCAACTGGACAGCCACAGCCATCGCACGAAGACCTCCCAGAATCAGTGTTCAAGAAGAGCTACAACTTCCCACCTTTCTTCAGCCCGCAGCCCACCTCTCTGACCCGGCAAGCTCAACTGAAAAAATGGTCCGAGTTCATCCAGCGCTATTGCCGCCACTACCGTCTTTTCCAGCTCTCCATCATTGACACCCTTCAGAGCCCTCTGTTCTACAACGCGAGGCTGAAAAAGGGTCTGAGTCTGAAAGATGCCAAGGCTGTGATAGAGTATATGGCCAGCAAGGACGGTGACGAGAGGGCCGAATGGCGCGGGCCCGAGAAGGCCGTGGCCTGGATTTGGTGGCGGAAACCCGAGGAATGGGCGACCCTGATTGTTAACTGGGTTGAAGAAACCGGTCAGAAAGGCACGGTTTTGACGCTCTATGAGTTGGTCCAGGGCGAAACGACAGAGAAGCAGGAGTTCTATGGCCTGGATACGGAAGTGCTGCAGAAGAGCCTTAACACGCTGGTAAAGAAGGGAAAGGCGCAAGTTTTCGGAACAGAGGATCAGCAAGGTGTCAAATTCTTCTGAATGGTATTCAACAGACAAAGCAATCCGTTCCGGCTATGGTTCCAAGGCAAGAGTCGTTTCATTTGCTTCATCAGACAGCATCATCACATTTCGCAGCCCTACAGCTCGTACACTTTTGTCGGCTGTATCTCCTGAGACATTGCAGTCTCCAGTAGCCAATCTGACGTCACTATTTTCGGTACTTTCCGACTGCCTTCAGCCATCTCCCTGAAACGTGACCACATGCCGTGGTTTTCCTTCCCGTTGTCGCTAAGCAGATATACGTCGTGGTTCTCTTCGGTATCCGTAGACAGTTCGCTGTCTGCTCGTCCGGATGGAACCATTGTTCCTTTGCGATTCTTCCACAGCATACAGCGGCCCCCGTTGGCTGCCACAATGGTTTTGAATATGTCAAAGCCCCCATGGATATTCTCCATGCAGTAGATAGAGCGGCCTTGGAGAAGTCGGTTCGCGTTCTTCTTCGCCCGCTGTCGAGATTTGTCAAGAGACAGTTGAAACTTCTTTTCATTTTCTTTGTCGCGCAGCTTGAACTTGTCTGGATTGAGTAATTTGTCCTCAGCGAGACACGCATCAATAAAGTCTGTCGAGATGACCAAGGGCGCGTAAGCGAGAGCAGTCACAAATTTCTGAGTCCGTACAATGTTGGGAGCTGCAAGATGTGTGGCTTTGCTGGCGTCGGTAGTGATGAGTATCCCTAGGTCGCGAAGTTGTTTCTATAGCGCCGTTAGCAGAAGGACTACAGGATATAGATGCAGAAATACGCTTACCTTGTCACGATCTTCGCCTTTGCTATTATTGAGCCATTTCTTGTACCCAGACACCACAAGTCGAATTGTAGGTGCATCTTCACGTTTGATCTTTTTCGCATCGCTGTCATCTGACGTGTCGGCATCATCCACTTCCTCCATCGATCTTTTCCGACCCAGTTGGACACGATCTGGATCTGATTTGCGTCGCCCGCCATAGAGGACCCCACCCTTTCGTTTGGTCTCCTTGTTGAAAAGGAGAATGTCCTCGGCTTGCACTTGCAAACGAGACACTGCAACTTCTTTGGACTTGCGGCTGTGTGTTGTTGGGGGTGTAATGTTCTCTTTCCCAGATGCGATGAATCTGGGGGTCACTGGGGTCTGGGGTTTCTGCTTGGGACCATCGGAGGCCGATTTGGTGACTTGTTCGCCCTTGGTCCTCCTAACCGACGATGGCTGGTGGACCTCACCTGCTCCGTTCTCTATTGGCTTGTTATCGGCGACGTCCGTCATCTCGGTGTCGACGTCAGAAAAGAAATGTTCTTCGAGGACGTTGCGGTCCAGTTGAGTGTACCCGACAACATCGCTCAGGTTTGTACGCTGGGGAAAGTGGGTGTATCGCCTGTCGGTCACACTTTGCATCTTCCATCGTGCATAGCTCTCTTCCAACCAGAGGTGGTTGACAATGTGAACCCCCCATTCTTTTGCAGCTGCGCACTTCTCACTCTGGTCGTGGGCGGTGATAAGATGTGTATTGTCCTGCTTGAGGGTTTTGGTGCATTTAGCACCAGTGGCGATGATGAGGTTTTCAAGATACGTTCTCGCTTCCCCACTATAGTTTGAGAGACTGATGACCAGCCCGGGAAAACCTGGGAGGCCTTCTCTGGCAACGGGATAGTGTAACATGCGGCGCGTCGGCGATGTCCACTGGTCAGTCTGTATCAAGAAATAGAGCCAGGACAGATTCCCAACATCTTTTCCTGCCTTCGAGGCGATCTTGTAATCTGTCCCTTCCCGATACTTGCAGATATACATATCGGCCCTGGACACGGATTTTGTGACCGTCCCTCCTCCAGCAGTTACGAGCCCCTCCAGAGTCTCACGAAGATATCTGCCAATGCCCAGATCAGTCGCCAGCATGATGGCTTTCTTCTTGAAGACGTTTTGTAGCTCCCGCGGTGGGTTAGGATCTTGTTTCAATTGTATAGGGTCAGGGTGTGCAGCTCCATTCACTTGATTCTTCCGCTTTGCAACAGGGATCCTGCCAACAGCCGGTTCCAGGATTTCTGGATTTGGAAATTGATAAGGTTGTTCATCAATCTTTCTTCCTAGTTTCAAACAATCATCCACCCAGTGGGGTAAGACAACTTTGACGGCAAGCTGCTTCTTTGTAGCGATTGCGACAGATTCCGAATCCATAGACAGCGCAATTATGTGAGTTATTTGACTTGTGAGTCTCGAAGAGAACAATCCCCCCATAGCCAATATTCCGCCAGCTATCGCATCGGCATCGCCCTGCGGCAAGTCGCCAACACATGCCACTACATCGGACATGAAGTAACGAGGATCGGCGCAATATTGACGTGGGTTGAGGAGTTTACTTTTCGCGAGTGAGTGTTCATACCAGGTGGGCTTGACGACAGGAATCAGAGCATCGACGCAGGAGATATAGTCGGGAAAGTCGGAGGTGGTAGAGATGACATGGGTAATGTCTCGTAGGTCCAGGCGATGTTCGGGATACTGGTCAATCACAACCTTGCCGTGGTGCAGTCTCAGGGCGGAAGCCAACTACTTTGGTCAGTGGACGTTGCTCGAAACGTTGGACTGCGGTATAGTACATACGGATTCGGCATCTTTCTCTGGAAGGGTAGCAGAGCGAACGATCGCAATGCTGCACTGGGCGAATAGACCCTGCTTAGTGTCTGCTCCCCCAGGCCGATCGTTGTCCATGTTGGCGATAGCAGATGTGGGAGTGCCAACGAATCTACGAAAACACAACAGCACAGCCGTTCAGAGGGTGGCGTTCTCGTGAATTAAAGATAGTCGCATTATTTCGTGAGTGAAACTGCGAGAATGTGGCGGTTGTTGTCTCGTACCACGTTCGCCATCTTTCTTCGCGCACTTTGACGCGCTTTCTCGAAGCGCGTCTCTTAATTGGCGGTCAGACGGAAATAAATTAGACGCGCCCCATCACGTGCACGTCAGAGTGGCAGAGAGGCTAGAAGCCTTGCCGTACCTCTCTCCATTCTCGTCTTACTCTTTGCTCACCTCGCCAACGGGAATAAAACCCCTACAAGCACTGATATGTCGAGATCTCAAGACCACTTCATGATTACTGACGAGAACCTACACTTTCCGGACGGATCGGGGACTGGTTGACTCTCTCCTCGCGTTTAGTGGTTCCGGCCCGAGATGTAGCCAGAACCTCGGCAAGTTTTCCAATCGCAATGGTGCGGCGCCACATGGACCTCATGGTCGACGGGATGCCACGCATCTCAGTCTAGCACCGTCACTGGATGAAACTCATCTTAATGGCTAAACATATCTTCATGTCAACATAGAACCGCCATCGGGATCCCGAAGGAATACAGACCCATTTCCTGAAAATGTCGTCCTTCCACATCGTCGAGCACACGATTCCCTGTCAGCATATTCGAGAGTATCCCCGAGCTACGGCTGGCGCTCAGGAAGATGTGTTGCATCTGGCGGTGAAACAGTATATACCGAAAGACAATCCGAACCCGCAGCCTGGAGATGTCACGATCATCGGCGCACATGCAAATGGGTTCCCCAAAGAGCTGTACGAGCCACTGTGGGATGATATACATGCTCAGTCACAAAGACATGGCTTTCGTATAAGGAGCATATGGATTGCCGATGTTGCACAGCAGGGTCACAGCAGCGTTCTGAATGAACAACTGCTTGGGAATGACCCTGCCTGGAATGATCACCCGAGAGATCTACTACACATGATCAATCTGAAGCGAGACCAGATGCCACGGCCGATCATAGGTATCGGCCATTCAATGGGCGGGAATCACTTGTATGGCTCGAGCTCTGACGTCTCAGGTCTACTTGCGCTGACTTTTCTTTTTATAGAGTCAATCTTGCGTACCATCACCCCCGTCTTCTCACCACTCTAGTCCTCATCGATCCTGTAATCCAAGTTTATTCGTCTGTCGCTCCAACAGCGGGTCCTAACCCGGCACGTTTGTCCACATTCCGCCGTGATGTCTGGCCTTCGCGCGAAGAGGCTGCAAAGTCATTCAAAAAGAGCAAGTTTTATCAAGCCTGGGATCCTCGCGTACTAGATCGATGGGTGAAATACGGACTGAGAGATATGCCAACTTTGCTTCAACCGGACGGCACAAAGAATAACGATGGGTCGCCCAAGGTAACATTAACAACCCCGGTCTCCCACGAAGTCTTCACTTTCCTTCGGCCGAATTTCGAGGGATACGGATACAACGGCCGCCCCGTAAATCGGAAAACTCACCCAGACCTGAACCCTGCCTTGCCAGCAATCTATCCTTTCTATCGCGCCGAGGGGCCCCAGACCTTCTTCCGCCTCGAAGAACTCCGGCCGTCCGTGCTCTACGTCTTTGGTGGGAAATCCGACGTCGGCACGCCCGACGCTTGCAAGGCAAAAATGGATCATACGGGTGTCGGCGTTGGAGGCAGCGGAGGCGTTCCCGCAGGAAGAGTCCGGAGTGTGCTCTTCGAAGACCTTGGCCATCTCATCGCCATGGAGGCAGTAGACCGGACGGCGAAGTCGGCATGCGACTGGATCGGACACGAGATGAAGATCTGGCGTGAGGACGAGGAAGAGCACAACCGAACCTGGAAGAACAAGAGCCTGGTGGAGAAGCAGAGCATCGATGACACGTGGAGGAAGATGATAGGCGGGCCATACGAGAAGAAGCCCAATGGCCCGAAGCTGTGATCAACGTTCGGAACACATCTCGAGTCTTGCCCTCCATGCCGGGGGCCGCAGTGATGAAATAAATTTGAGCAAGCCACGGAGACAGCCAGAGTTGGGTTTTCTTGGTGTCTCTCGCAAGGGAGAGGGAGACCCCTACCACGTACTTGCCGTCCAGGAACCACGACTATGCCTCTCCACCTCACATTGATGGCAAAACAGGAGAATCCGGTCCTTGATGAACGCATATTCGCCGAACCACGCCACGATATTCCCGGAACCAAAGAAAGACAAAGATCATGAGATATACTGTACGAGACACCTTCTGTAGATACAGTACACGCTATATTCATACATGATATATAGATTTTAGAATCTGTCTGTACTCGGTACGTGGTATATTCGATTCTATTTACCTAGGTTGCCAGGCACAGGACCTATATACGTTACCCCAGGATGACTAGATGCACCAACAAGCACGCCACGAAATATGAATGCGAATCCTGAAAATTGACTGCGCTGTTACAAAGGCTTCTGGGTAATGTGTGTAGATTGGGTTCAGAGTCAATCGATCATAGATTTGCATAAAATCTACATATCTGCCCTCTCTATCTCTCCTCGCCTATATGTATACACTGTAGACGGTATATATGTACATATGTATGTATCTATGTGTGTAGTAGCATACAATTCAACACGAAAAATGGACTTGGTGGGAATCACCTGCTGGATCGTTCATTGGAATCATCACAAATACCGTGACTCGCCTCTCTACAACTAAATGCTCATCCTGCGTTTCGTCCACTGTGATCTCGATCTGGAGACGTTGCCCGCGTGGGCTTCGTTGCCAGATCTATCCGATCTGTCCGCCTCGTCCCCGCGGCCAGTGGACAGGAGCGGCTCCTTCTCCTCTTCTCCTCTCAGAGGATGGACGCCGTCGTATCGCCCCTCGGGCATGCGTCCTCTTCTGTATCCGAGACCTTCGGTCTCCTCGATGATGTCGAGGTGTCGTATCCTGTCGTCGTTGTCGTCGGTGCCGATGCCGTTGGCGCCGAGTCCGGGATTCCTCGGGTCCCGAACGCCGTAGATGACGCGTATGTTGCCCAGCCGTTCGGCGATCTCGTCTCCGGTCAAGAGACAGCCCGTGTCGCCGAGTTTGTCGACAATGGGCCTCAACAGCCGCGCCATGCTCAGGTGGCTGGTGTCCTTGATGATGGCCTTGTCGGCGAGCAGGAGGACCGCGAGGAGCACCAGGCCCTGCGCTACGGGGATGCCGCTCAGGATCGAGCCGGCGTAGCGCCACTCGACATCGATGACTTGGGCCGGCGCGGGACCGACGCCCGTCACGTTGAGTCGTGGCCCGTTGGAGTCGATGGCCGCGATGGCCCCCGCCGTGAACTTCATCACCAGCAGCGCCATGCCCTCGGCCGTCAGGTTGCCCGGCGGACTCCATTGGCTGGACGCCGGGTACCCCACCATCTGTAGGTTGGTCTCCTCCGAGGTCGAGGAGGAGTTGTCGCCGCTTGCCATCAACACGCCAGACCAGCCGATCGCCCCGGCCAGGACCTGAGCTTCCGTGTCGGCGATCCGGTAATGTTCGGGTGTGGGATACAGATCGGCGTTGTCCACATGGGAGACGGTGGATAGACAGCTCCAGAACCGCGGCTCCGGAACACTGGTCGAGGAATTGTCCGCACTTTGAAGGGCATAGATCTGAATGCATCGAGGGCCGCAGTCACTCGTCATATTCGACATCCAGGTTGTGGCGCCTGTAGATACATCGGGGATGCTCCACGTGTGTTCTTTCCCGTTTCCATCCACCCAAGTCACGTCCGCGGCGATCGAGGCGTTGTCCGTCTGGAAGCCCGCGTAGCCACCGTACGTGATGGGAAACGATTGGCACGTCGCAGTAGTGTTCACGGTGCGGCGAGTCACGGCAGTCAAGCCCAACGAAAGCGGCGAACGGTCAATGAAGCGATACCAGTACTGGCTTCCGTCTGTGTAGATGGACTGCTCCATGCCCAAGTATTCATCGAAGGGGATCGTCAACACAGGGAAGTCCTGGCCAGTGATGCCCCATTCATTCGCGGTAGCTGTTTCTGCCAGGAGAGATTGCACTGTATCATGGTTTCCAGCGTAAAGAGCCGTAGTCCGGGAGTTGCCGATGTACGAAAGGTCCGCTATACTAACATTTCCATAGGTCGGGCGCACAAAGCGAGAACTGACATCGGTCGAGTAGGTCAAACCTAACAAGGCGGTGAATATCTGGACAGCGATGTTGATCAGCAACCAGATCGCGGCAAGAACCTGCGTCTTGTTCGGTAGAAGCCTCCCACGGGTGCGTCCAGCCCAGATCAGGCGGAATACTTGGGTCTGACTATCGCAGTTCAAGAGAAGCTCGAAATCCTGGAGCGTGCGATACCCCGACGCCAGGAAGCGCCAACGCATCATCTGTGCGTAGCCACCTAACGAGGACGCGAGGTTCAGACCCAGGCATAGTGATAATCCGGTCATCAAGGCGTTAAAGATTTCTTTCCGCGCGGTGCTCAAACCAGTTACTACAGTGGAAAAGCCATAGAGACAACTTGCCATCGCTGCGCAAATACCGGCAGTGATGAGCCATTGGACACTGCTGTTCATAAACAGTCGCCGCCGTTGTCGTCGATAGTCGAAATAGCGGACTGTGTTGGAAGGGGCTAAGCCTGAGCCATATTTCTCGGGCAGTCCATGCTCCCACGGTGCTGCTATCGCTGGGACGCTGAAATGAGAGACAGCATAGTCCCGGATAGAAGAGGCAACTCTGTATAACGAGTTGCTTGTTCTCCGACGTCCTGTAACTGTGTCAGCCTTTCCGCAGCAGACAAATCCAAATCCACCTTACTCGGAGGCCGACTTCCGTCCAGAGCGCCATAAGCGATATCATCCGTCGACTTGCTCGAAATGTGTCGATCACCAACTTTGGCCCATTCCTTCTTCGAGTGTCTGTCCGCATCATGGTCGCTGGGCGAGCTTCCCGGCAGAGGGGAAAAGGCAGAATCTGGAATGATGTTGGAAAATTGTAGAGGCTCTTCGGAGATCGGGCTGTCCGTCAGCTGAGAGCCCCCGAAAGGATTGAACTTGGCATATCGTGAGCTTGGCATGTTGGATTTCTGTAGGAGAAGTCGATTAATCTTCCATCCTGCTTAGAACTGGAAAAGTTGTGGGCTGAAGGAATATCTTGATGATGGGGATCGTCAATATCGAGAAAGAGTGAGCTGTACCAAGAATATATTATGGAGAAGACGGATCTAGGGTCGGTTTCACCCGACGAAGTGGGAAACAACAGAGTAGTAGTAAAGAGCAAAGTAAGCAGATGAAGTCGCAAGTTGGGCAAGCTACCTCTCTTGCTCCTTACCTCACTTGTCAAGGCGACGCGGCGAAGACCCAGCTCTTCCATCCATGCCATCCTTCCTTAGGGCGCCTGGGGGAGTCAAGGAGCGTTTCGCTCAATATCCGTGGGCCTGGGTCGAGAAGGATCGCGCCGTGTCTGGGATGGAGTCGTGGTGTGAGTGTTAAGCGTGGATTATTCACCGGCGACCCACCAAGGATTGAGCATTTGGTGCAACAAGAGCCGCCCAGGTTTGCTCCATAGTCTGTTCCATCGAGAAGACACTGGGTTGACTAGTGTGTGTGACAGGAACCCTGAGTGCCTCGTACTCGTAGGGTTTATCGAAGCAATGCCATGAAAAGTCCCGTGCCGTACAGAGACAGTCGTTGATGAGGAAGAAGAGGCAGCATCCTCGGCCAAGGCGAGCGCCTCGAGGCAACGGTTTACTGATCATTTCCCAAAAGTACGAGTGTACCTGACTTGTATGCCGAGTGTCTTGAACGGATGGGTCGCTGATGTGGTTCAACCGAGATCCAGTGGACATGACCTCTCGTTTTCACCCGAAGGATTTGGGGGCTATTATTAGGTGGCAGTACTTGTACCCGGTACTCGGTGCTGTGGACCTGTGTTCTGATTGATCGATCAAAATAGGTAAACACGACGATGGTAGCGATAGGTTGGTTCAGATGAAGTGGCGTAGCGCAGGGAAAATGGCCAGTTTCGGTTTCCAGACCAGGAGGCGAAAGGCGCGGATCCTTCGTGCCAAGCCTTTCGGAGAAATACCACGAGGGAAAAAGCTTGAAATGGGGCCAAATCTCAAGTCCAGCCATCTATACTTTGTATAAGACAAAGCAAGAGTAGGTGTCAGAATACTGTCAATGTGAATGGCATTGGAATATGCCATTGATGCTGCCTTTTGGGATTGATTCTCTAGAGTCAATCACTCGTACCATCGGCTCATGCTATTCCCACGGTGCTGATCGTGATATCAGGTATGCGAGAACGCTTGACCTCGTCATGAATAGACATCATTCAATATGCATCGCGGTTTCGTATGCTGCCCTTGCTGATCTCTCAGACGTTACGGTCAACGTAACTCTGGACCATCCCCTCTATCGTCGGTTCGTACTCCACCAGCTTCACATCTCCGGTTTCCTCATCCAACACGGTGTTCACCTGCACAAATACCTTGCGAGGTGTCTTTTTCTTCAGCACAATCGGTCTCGCTTTCTCGGCCCACCAATCATCTACATTCGTAATGTCGTCGTACATCTTCTTCCCAGCTTCAAAGTCAGCAGTCGCCTTGTATATGTGTAGCTTTTGCAAATAAGCCTCGACCGCTGGACGTCCATGGGATAGGATCTTGCTCCGATCAAGGTGGATTTCGAGGTCGTCGGGATTCTTGATGTCACCATTCCCAGACTTCAGCTCGCAGAAGTTGCCACCAGCATCCATGAATGTGCGGAGGATAGAAAAGCGAGCCTGCATATGCGCTTGGCCCCATTTTCGAGACTTCGGATCCCAGTATTCCAACGCGGCCACTCCGGCACGTGCCATTTGCAGATACGCCACGTACAGAACGTCTCCGGCCTCATTTCCGATATCTTCCTTGCCATTGCCAAATCCAAAGATTTGCAAAATCTCAAAGTCGCAGGAGAGAGCCATCGCAACGCATTCAGCGCGGCACTCTTCGTATGATGAAGCAATCGACCCAAAGACGCTAGACCAGGTCTGACCAGGTTTATAGTATGAGGTGATTGGTTTCTTGGTGACCGGGCTGACTGGTGGGTTCTTAATATCGAAGTTGAACACTCCAGGGGCTGTCTCCTGGAGCAACTTGCCACAACCGTGTCCAAGCAGTTCATGGATGCCCACCTGGACCTCGAAAGCAGGATCGCGATATTTGCGAAAGAGCTCGTCGTCTTGTTTGCGAATAAACGGAATTGGTTCATTGGGAGCTTTAGCACTAAGGACGTTTCCGAGGCTCACATTCTTGAAGCCCTCATTCTGTCTGATGAAGTCGTAGTTCGGGATGTTAATGCCAGCGGGTATGCCACTCCCTGCAAAGCTGAGTACCTCCAATGAAGTAAAGTCTGGGCTCAGAAACTTGTCTTTCTCGAATTCCTTGCTCCACGGTAGCTTGGGAATCATGCTTGGTGCTGCGTCGACAAGTTTGCCAAAAGCGCGTGTTCGTTCTTGATTGACCATGGCAACGAAGCCTTCCCATTCACCGCGGACACCTTGAGGATCTCTATAAGTCTCGACAAACCCGATGTCTGTCTCGACCATGGGTTTCTTGTCTTTGATCCACCAGCGCTGTGATTCCACAAATCCCTGAATGCTGCCAGTTCCAAAGGACCTCGCGTACTCGTCAAGCATCTTTTCTTCGACCTCATTGGCGGCATACTTCCTCGCCTTCTTGATTTCGAGGGTGATCTTGGCCATCTCTTCCTGGTAATCCCCAAAACGAAGATGCAACTTTTTGCCACTGAGTTTTCCTGGCAAGTCAATCGACGAAACATCACCCAGATCGCGCTCTGACGGAGGCGGGTTCGAGATCGCGGAGGCAATGAGCAATTCGAAATCTCCAGATTCCAGCTTCCGCAATCTGGTGTTCTCGATCAGCAGCTTCTTCTCCTCGAGTGCGTCTCCGACGATGGATATCTCCTCCTTGGTTATTGTTGGTGAATCTGGGTAATATGCTGTCATATGGCCTGCCTCTGGATATCCGAGGTGCATCAGAGCCGCATCCTTGGTCTCGTATATACCCCCTCCCGTCTGCGTGGCCTTCTCATAGAGCTTTTTGCAGTCATCGTTCACATTACAGAGCTTCTCGAGATCTTCGGGTGAGAGTCTCGGTATGAACTTGGAGTCTCCGAAGCCTTTGTAGTTGCCCGTATTCCCTAAGAACTGGGCAGCGTACTCAAGCCATAGGGTGATATTGGGGGACGAGACCGAGGTATCGGCGGAGAGTTTCTTGTAGTCACCGTTGCAAGCACGATGCAGGGCAAGGATGAGATCGTAGATGACGGGAGATTCGGGCGACACTTGTGCTAGCGTTACTCGAGTGCCATGGAAAGAAGCACGACTCAGATGATGAGCATATCGCTTGTGTTTGGGTGAAAGAGCAGCGAAGTGAGGGGCGATCTCTAGGCGGACGACGGTTGGAGGATTGTCCGCAAGGTAGTGGGAACGGAGGGATGGATCCATGTTTGCACTGGCAGAAGGGGCACTGTATAGTTGTGAAGTGAGCTGGGAAATCCTACGTACGAGCCTTTGGAGAGGCGACAAGGGGGCTCGCATGTAGAAGATGTTGATACATACCTAGGCACATCTGTTGACTGCGGGACAAGGCTGGAAGTGCGTGATGCTCAATTGAGGACGAGCAAACATACCCACAAGGACAAACATGCCAAGAGTTTGTATAGCGCTAATTTTTGACCTCGGAGAAACTACAGCCTCGCCATGGCTATAAACACCCTTCCTCATCGGCTTTGTCTATCTCGATCCGCTTAGGAGATTGGAAAGGAGACAGACACATATACCTTGAGAATTGCTGGGCGCTAGTGAAGGTGTTGGCATTTCAAACTCAGGCCGTGACAATTCTTTCGGTTCCCATCTCTCCACTATCAACTTGTGCGAGTTCAGACAATTCTGAGCTTGCCCCCTGAATCCCTCTTCTGTGTCGAATACGCTCCCACTTCGCGAACATCTCCTCTGGTTCCTTTAAGTCTTCGTTTGACCTTGCACCGAATATGGCAAAACGTAGAAGCCGCCTTGCCAGGCGGTACGCCGGTTCATATGCAAAGTGGATGTATGTTTGTCCAGCTGCCTTCTCGAAGATCTGCTTCAGCTGCCGATTCTTCAGGTCAGAAGGCTCATCGTTTGCCACGCGCTCGTCTTCGTCGTCAATCATCCTGCCAAGCCCAGATCCAAAGAGGCGGCGTGCAAGCCATAAAGATTGGCGCAAGGAGAGCACTATCCCGAGGAGACTCGACACTGACGTTTTCTTCATGCGCATCAGACCATATCTCATGCAGAACGAGTTCTTTGACCCGATGTTGGAAGGTCGAGAAGGGTTCATGATCGTAGATTAAGGTAGAACCGACGTCTGATTCCGAATCGAAGTCCGACTCGTGTCCGACGACCAGTATTCGTGAAGGGGGAGTGGAAGTGGTGTGGAAGTTACGGTCGATAGCTGGGCTAGGATCCGAAGCCGAATCCGAGGATGAGCTGTCTTTGGGAGTGGCCATGGCTACTCTTTTGGGGAGAATAATGTGGTATGTACCGACCACAGATGGTCACGCACTGAGCCACTCCTTGCAAGGCTCGGTGAGGCTGAACCAACAACAGCCACATCGCTTGTTGTGCAACGAAGAGTGATCAAGAATTACTACTAGATTAAACCAACTTCGATTCTGTTCCCACTTGAGTACATTAGGCTCAGAATGAGGCCACGCATTGCTCTCTTTACTTTTCTCCCCTCATCATCTTGGCCAGATTCTGAAAAAGCGTCCTCCGCTTCTCCACAACATCGTTAAATGTCTCTGCTGATCCCACCGCTCCGATGACAATCTGATCATTTCCTGAAACGAGCCCGTCATAGGCAGCCTGCGTAAACTTGTCGATTGGCATTCCCAACGCCCGTCCTTTGTCAGCGCCCATGTAGTCATGGAGTTCCGCTGCTAGCTGTTAGCGTCTCACTCAAGTAGCGGAAGACAAACACCCACTTTGAACAGGAGGTGGGGATATCTCGATGACCTTGACTGTGGAATTTCGTAATTGATCACGGAGGCAGAGGACAAAGGCAGCAAGGGCCGCTTTCGATGCGGAGTAAGCGGGCATAATGGAGGCAGGGATAATAGCCAGGTTTGAACCGGTGCTAGTGATGTTAATTTGGATGGCCCCTTTGCTTGCTTGACATACTCACAATATCAGGCTCGTCTGGGTTTGCTTGTTCATCAAGAAGGGTAGGAATTTCATGGTGAGATCCACAAATGATGAAAAGTTGGCTTCCACCTCCGAGTGGAAAGCCGCTAGATCGACTTTGTCTGGACGGCTCAAGTCGATTATGCTCTGAACTCCCGCATTTAGGAAGACGCAATCCAAGTCTGGGTAGGTGTCTGTGACATCTCGCACAAAATCATCCATTTTGTCCCGCTCTCGAATGTCGAACCTGATTGCGCCGGCCTTGTCCCTGCCGTGTCTTTCAACGAACGTGTCCAGTCGCTGCTGTCTACGTCCGACAGCAATAACCTTGACACCTTGGTGAATGAGGTGATCTGCCATGGCAGCGCCAATTCCCGCCGTCGCTCCAACAATAAGTGCTCGCTTATATGGAAAGGCCATGGTGGCTTCGATCTGACTTTGTAAAGTTGACCTTGATGGTAAGAAGGGATCGAATTTGGGGTTCATGGAAATTCCAATATCCTTACCCTGGGCTCATCAAGTATATATAGGTCAAGGGGGTTGCTTTGACCGAAAAGAATTCTCGGGGATGGCATCCGCTAGGCGAAGTGCCTCCAGTAGAAACCTACCAAGCATTGGAATTAGAAGGCGGGTGAGCAGCAACAAGACGGGGATAAAGCACTGCAGGATCTAACTTCAACACATTCAAAGGCGTCGTATTATTATTCCTAAGGTAAGGAGATTGGGAGAATGGCAGAATGGCAGAATGGCTAGAACACAATCTTGAGCCCGTAGATGACGTCGACGGAACACCTGCCGTTTGTGGAATAGCCTGGTGTCGGAGATACACTTTGGCCGAGAGTCCGACGATCTCCGATTGGCTCTTTGCCACGAGCAGGTCGCATCATTCCCAGAGTCAGTCTCATGTGCACCTCTCTGGCCAGCGTTGAGGGTTGCTCGGGTCTTGAGTCGTGTTGTTAGGACGATGGAGAAAAAAGTTTGGTCGCAGTCGACACCGAATCTCTTTCCATGTTCATCTCCCAAGTCCGATGATCATGGTGTTTAACGGCAAGCCATCTCGAGCCTGTCTTCATTGCAGACGGCGGAAACTTCGCGTGAGAGCCCCTGTGTGTGGCTGGACTGAGAGCTTCTAGCTGACTCGCTGGCAGTGCGATCTCCACAAGGACGCCTGTGGCCAGTGCGTGAGGGCTGGTTTGAGTTGTTCGGGCTACCGCGACCCCGATCAATTGAGGATCAGGGATGAGAGCCAGTCAGTCATACGTAAAGCTCGAGGCATGTCTTCAACCCCAATAGCAACGAGTATCGACACCCCACTTGTCGATAGAGCAAGGGCGGCCTTCTTCTCCCATTACGTCCTCGGGTTCGCCAAAACTTACGATGTTCTGGATCGGATGGGCCGACAAGCCCCGTTAGACAGCCACCTGGCGGCCAGTGTTGATGCTGTGAGCTTGGCCTTTTTCACTTTTCAATACGACGCTGCCAGTGCATACAAGCCTGCGCGAGAGACTTACTTGTCTGCCCTTCCGCTGGTCAAAAGTGCTGTGGCTACGACAGAATTCCTTGCATCCGACTCGACCTTGTTGGCAGTCCTCCTGCTGGACCTGTTCGAAAAGATAACCAACCGCAGCCCCATCTCATCTGATGCCTGGATGAGTCACGTCAAGGGTGCTCTAGCCCTTGTCAAGTTGCGTCGTATACAACAACTGCAAACATATATCGGTCTTCGCCTATCAGTCCGCCTGTTCACCAACATGCTGATAAGCTGTGTGGCGGGCGACTCCCCAATTCCACCTGCGTTGGTCAAGCTGCGTTCGGATATACAGCCTCATGTCGACGCCAAAGATCCCAAATGGCGGGTCTCTGGACTGGTTATGAAGTACGCTAACTTCCGAGGCGAAGTTAAGGAGGGAGTCCTTGCACCATCCGACATCATCACACAAGCAAAGAAGTTGGACAGCGAGTTTGGGGCACTTGCTCGAGACATGCCTCCGTCTTGGGTTTCTCACAGGGTTTCTATCCCAACAGGCTCTCTTAGTGTTCTGGAACGATACTACGACGTCTACCCTGACTATTTTACAGCACAGACTTGCAACGTTATCCGCATCATGCGAATTCTACTCAACAACCTCATTCGAACGACATATATGAATATCATCTCGGACAGTACTGATAATCCACCGCACGAACTGAATATCGCCTTTGCTTCTCACATCATTGACACCATGGCAAGGGAGATTTGCGCCGCCGGCCCACAATTCTCGCAAAGGCCAACTCATTCTTCGCCTTTCCGAAAGCTACACGCCTACACGCTTCTGTTTCCGTTCTACGTGGCCGCCATATTTGCAAGCCCCGAGACGAACGTTCGAGATTGGGTGATTCAGCAATTGAAGTGCCTGTCCCGCGACTTTGGGCTGAGAAATGCCAGCGTCGTAGCAGAGGTGCTGGAGAAGAGACAAAATACAAGTCCGTGGTCGATGTATGCAATCCTTGGGAGTTATGCGTTCGCAGCATAGCAAGCCGCCCCTGTCCTAGTCTACGTTTTCCCGGCCTTGAGATGTGGGGCTATCAACGGGCCTTTAGCAGTAAACTCGGTATTCTGCCGAAAACCTTGTTTCTTTCGAAGATCTGGCACGCCTGGCATACCAACCCGCTTGCTCAACCAAAAACTTCCGCACCAATTACTCGAACGCTAGGCTCTCATTATATATACTTTTATAGTCCCTCACTCCCCCAAAAATCAAGGCGTCTATCCAAATTCTTTTCGAGAAGCAAAAACAATCGACAGTCAGGATTCCCACCTGGTCACCCACGGTAGTACTAACTGGACCGGCATGAGGCTTGAGTACGGCTGAGCGAACGGGAAGCCCTATTTTCCTCATCCTGTGGTCGATTGCGGAAGGAAAGGTGCTTTTGCGGTATATAACCCTTGATAGTTCCTGGCGCAATGGTACGTGAGCAGGGTGGGAAGCCTTGGAGCGTTTCTCGACACGGGGTTATCAAGTCCCGACCTAAGCTTGTGCTTATGGGGTAAAATCTGTGTAGTACATGTATTTCCTGCAAACTAGGAGTTTCCTCCTTTGATATTCTCTCTCTCCTCCCAGTCCTCTGCTTTGGTTGTGATAGTTTGACCAAAGTCGATAATTGTCCTCGCTCCCTCCTCGCTCCTCACAGATTTGACATATCGTAATTCTTTTGGCTGTTTCGCTGGTGACTTCTCCTCTGGTTTGTCATGAGATTTGCAGAAGGTTCACTGTCATTCTCGCCAGGGTCCTGTTGTCTCGGGAAAAAGTGGATTTGAGGGTGGTGTCGCCGCAGCCGCGACAGTGGAAGGCTTGTGGGTCTTACGAAATTCTTCCCTGGATGTGGTGAGAAATGTACTGCGACCGACGATAAGGGTGAAACTAAGAATACTGCAAAGCAGGAATTCAACCGCGACGGCAGACGATAGCGCTTTTGTGCGCCGAAAACAAGAAAAGAGACTTCATCCATTCTAAAGTGCTCGGTGAGGGTATCGTATCGGACGGTTGATGATGGGGCAAGATTTCTCTTCCACCGCTTGCTCAAACTCGTACACATTTGGCTTCACGTTCTGGTTCAGGAGATCGACAATTCCATGATGTCTTTCTCCTCAACTGCGCGTCCCGTGGCACTAGGAGTCATTGTTATGTCACTGCAAGTATTAAGTACCAAATGTGGGACAGAACAGGACACGTTGGACGTGTAACGGGGCAGTATCGTGCTTGGTCAGGTAAACACAGAGAAAGACGTTTCAGTAGCCTCTGAGAGCTTGCTCCTTGCAGTATTCAAGAATTCCTCGGCGGTCGTAAATCCTTGATTCCAGCACCTGGTGATTTCGATCCCTAACGATAGCCCCCCGGTAGTTGGAAAGATGCGTTGTGCGTATCTTGCTTCTATTGTATGATCATCGATACCCGCAAAGGGCATTTGACCAGCCATGAGCTCATAAAGTGAAGAGCCCAGTGCGAACAGATCCGTCTGTACTGAACTGTCGACATCATCTGGACGTGGTAGCCAGTGGCTCGAACATTCGAGGCCCTGCGCTGCCCTCCCTGTGAGACCGAGAGCAGGTTGAGCATCGAATCCTGAGCCATTAAAGTCACACAGTCGGACGTTCCCTTGATCTAGAAGCCACTGGTCCAACCGGGGGTCTGCGTGTCGAACACCTTTTGAGTGGATGTAGAAGACGCTTTCGATCATTTGAATAGCCCAGCGTTTCTTATCGACTTCTGTCGTGCTCGAATAGTTCTTTTCAAAGTAGTCCTTCAAGTTGCCGTTGGGATAGAACTCAAGTTCGACCCGACCCTGTGACGGGCACCACGATAGACACCGTGCAATTCGAGGGTGCTATCCTAAGATTTGGTACATGAGAGCTTCAGTCTGGCATGCTTCTAGATTTTGTTGCGTGATCGCTGGATCATCTAGGAGTACGTGACAGATTTTTGCAACCTTGTTTCCAATTCGATATGTCTCTGAGCTCATACCAATCATGAGCAGCTTGATGTCGTCCACCATTGGTGCATGTCTAACAAAGCCATCGGACTGTGGAATGCTTCATTTAGCAGAGTAGATGCAGGCAAGGAAGGATCCGATGCTGCAATTCGGGTCGGTGAGGTGGAACGACAGAGAGGAGTTTGCATTGATGAGAGGGTATTACTCAAAACATAGATTCGTGGCAATAAGCGTAGACTAGCCACCCATGGCTTAGATAAGTAGCGGTATAAAGTACGGTCTCTCTCTTGAAAGCTCTTGAGGTTTTAAGACTCTATTTTCCTATACCTCAGGGACGCGATCGCCGTTTTATAGATTGTCGGAGTAAAGACTCTAGCTGGAAAATAGAGTTAGCTGGCGGGGTTTCTAAGTAAATATCTAGGGAAAATCTTCTTGTAATTGGGCTGGCCAAGACTTTACTCGGCATTTTTTAGCAATAGTAGGAATAGCGTGATATGTGCCAAGACTGCGGCCGAAATTAAAGTCATGCGGCCCAAGAGCAATCTGTCAGAAGTCAATCATGCTGCCAGCTGAATGCGATACCCTTCCCTCGAGAACGACAATGGCAAGGAAGAGATCCTTGGAACCTCCGCCCTACGACGAAAAGTCAGATGCCGCCAAGTTGAATGAGCGCCTGTTCAAGAAACTGAGAAAAGCTGTCGATTCCAATCCGGAGGTCGACCTGCTCTCACTGTTTCCCAAAGAATATTCAGAAAGACTTGCAAGACTAGCAAGATCTCCCAAAAAGAAGAGGACCATTACGAGTGATAATGGTAGGTAAACATGTGTCACTCTCATAGCTTGTTACCTCTTCTGACATTCTGTGACTTGTTAGGCGTCACGTCTCCCGAGAGTGTTTTGCCTAAACAAGACGACCAGAGGATTTCCAGATTTCAAGATGATATCCGCTACCTTCTCTCCTCTGACGATGTTCAGATTATGGATCAACCATCATGCTCAGTTCAAGAATTAATCAAGAGCAAAATGGACACGAACAATGCCTCTTCCACTATTGAAACAGATCCACAATTCCCCATGGCTCTGATCAGGCTCATTCAAGAAGGAGAAGTTATCAACACAGGCCCTCTTCCGTCCAGAAGAATGGTAGTGAAGTGTGGTGTTGACACAGTCGCAAAGCTGGTATGGGGGGCTGAAGAATTCACCGAGTATACCACACTTCAATACTTGCTAGAACACAAACCTAGCATTCCGGCACCCAGACCACGTGGTCTTCTTCGTATGGGTCGCGTAACAATATTCTTCTCTTCCTTCTTGTCAGGACCGACCCTCGAAGCAGTATGGGCAGATTTGGGTGCAGATCAGAAAACATCTGTTCGAGACCAACTGGATATCATTTTCCGCGATCTCAGGACAATGGAGTTCCCAAATGGTATGTCGTTGGGCGGCGTGGCGGGCGAGGGCTGCAAAGACCAAAGGAGACATCTACGCCGCTGCACAACCCCCGTTTTTGATGTCAAAGACTTTGAGACTTTCCAATTTTCTAATCCCAACTATGGAAGCAAGATATTTATCGACTTCCTCCGCACATTCACTCCTCAGAGCTCACGTCAAATTGTCTTCACTCATGGAGACCTGCGGCCAGCAAATATTATTGTTGACATCACTGAAGATAAAAGATGTATCGTTACTGGTGTCATTGATTGGGAAGACAGTGGATTCTATCCAGAGTACTACGAAGCCACCAAAGTCACGAAATGTTTGGCAACCAATGAAGACCAGGATTGGTTTCAGTTCCTTCCGCCTTGCATCTCACCTCACACTTATCCTGTAGAATGGCTACTGGATTACGTCTGGGGCCGGCATCTGGAATAAGCATAATATTACACGATTACAAGATAGTTCCCCGTTTCTTCTTCAGCTCCTTCTTCGCATCTTTGTAAGTCTGTTCGTCTTGGTCCACGACAAATTCACTCTCCAAAGTTTCAAGCACATCCAGCACATATTCCTGGCAATCCCATTCCAGAGTTTCATTGTCGATTTTTGTGGTCCGTGCAACCTCCTGCACTGTGTCAATATCACCCGAACTAACTTCGCCCATCAAAATCATTGTGATGAAGCTCACAGAGCTCCTTGGATTTGCCTTCACCACGTTACGTTTGAAATCTGGGCGATCACCTATGACTTCGAAAATGAGGGCTTGGGTATCTGTTTCCAAGCTCAAGGCCCAATGCTCATAATTCCCATATCGGGGTCGATAGAACGCGACATAGAGCTTAGCGTTTGCCATTGACGGTCTGAGACTTTCCCTTTACATTAGTACTCGCGGAAGCGGTGCAAGGAGTATGACTCGTACGGGAGGAAACTTCTTTCCACTTTTGAGACCAGTTTTTCGATAACAAGGAGCCGCAACTCGGAACTTCGATACCTCTTGACACGTGCACAGATTCCAAAGGATAAAACAAGGCCTTTAGATAGCTCCCTCTTGGGTATCATTTATATCACGACAAGAGCTTGTCAACCTAGCTTCTCGCCAGTCACCTCCATCAGGCCGGATGCTGATGCGTGGCTCGTGTCTATTAGTCCGAGCTTCTCCAGGCAGCTGCCTGATTTCATGTTTATTGTGTAACCTCCTACGACACAAGCTCCGTCGGCCGTCGTGTCACCATCATGAAGGACTCGGCTTCAAATTGCGACCTATCCTTGAGCTTGAGAAGAGCCAATCAGGCGTTTCCAAAGGCGACGAAATTCTCGTATGAAAATCAGGGTCTAGACATGGACATGCTCACCTGAAAGATCGCTCTTGCAATTGTTATGCCGGAGGTTTGCCGTGGAAGGGCAATGTAGTTCTTCGAAAGCCTCCTCCACCGTTGCAAGTTTCGTATTTTGGGCATCTTTCGCTTCTGAAAAAGTGAGGACAGGACAGATGGCGTCGGTGAGGATAATTCAATATCGGTTTTTGACGAGAGAGATGTGTGAGCTCAAAACGATAATCGAGCAGACCCGGCAGCTCAACTTCGCGGCCTTTCAAAGGGTACTTGTGACTTTACAATATTGCAACACGAATATATGTTCAGCCAGTCATGATCCAGAACATCCTGAAGAACAGCGATTGGCTAGGATTCCACCAAAACGCAGCTCACATCGTCAAATGCCAACCAACATACATACTACTTACTGGACCACCTTTTCCACGTATCCGCTAGACTAATCTATAACTAGACTGGCGTTTACTTTAATAGGCATAGAGAATATTTAGTCGGGAGTACCTAGTCGGAACTCAAAACTATAGTGGGGGTGGGACTGGGACTGGGAATGCGAGTAGTTACACGGGCTGACGGGTCAGTTGGCACCACTGGTGATTGGTTTCTGATGGTGCCCGTTCCACGCAGCTCTTAAACCCTCGAGTCTCAGTCACCGCGACTGAGAGCGAGTGGTATTTTGAGCCGCAAAAATTGATGGAAAGTTGCTCGAGGATTACTACTGGTGGGTGCTGGGGCGGGCCACCTCCTCTTTTCACTTCAACAACAGTGATCACTATCGACATCACTTGAGAATAGGTCCATCGTAACATCTTCTGCTCCTCGTCCATCCTCTCCAAACTTCCAGATGGGTCAACGATGCAAATGGGCAAGTTTCTTCGCCAAAGGCGAAAATCTGTCCTCGTAGGCTGCGCCCTGGATCAACACGTAGCCTTCGTCTACCGCTTTTAATGCCACAGCCACAGCCTTTCACAGGCGTGACAATGTTTGGGCCAGATTCCTGGTTGGAGTCCGTATACAACGTCCAGCACGGGTCTAAAGCCACAACGAAGTGGATTAGATTCTGGAACATGAAGTTAAGTGTAGTGGGGAGGGAAGAGAGGGGGGGAGCAATCGCGGGGTCGAGCAGTCATATTGTGGCTGCCTCCTGAAGTCCCCTGTTTCTTTCCCCGCGCTCCGGGGAGGAGGGGATCTGGGTGTGTTGTCGTCGTCGCAGCCAAATTCCGTGCGCCCATCAGTGATCGCTATCGAATGTCCTCTTAGCAATGGATGACCAGGCCTCCCTTGACCGTGCTGCCGTTTGTAAACTGCTCGAGCGTCTATCAGCAACTGTGGACCAAGAAGAACAGGAGTACCATCCGTGGCGGCGGCAGTCCCGAACCTTTGATCAAACATTGCTCAGGTTTTGGGACCATAACTCAGGAAGCCAACTGGATGAAGACGGCTGTATGAGGGCAAGAGCGACGCGTGAACGGCTTGACACGTTAGAATCTCGGAAGGAATCATTAACCATTCACATTAACCATCGAGACTGGAGACCAACACCCTACATCTCATTCAACAACCTCACCTTCCAAAGTTGAAAACCTCTCCCACTTGTGGTTCCGACGGCGTCGAGGACCCTTCACTCTAACCGTCGTCGATCCCGATAATCGAATTCGAAACGGCCTACTCGTCCTACATGTCAGTGATGAGATGAAATATTATCATGTCCCTGACCCCTATAAACAAACCAACGAATACTACAAAGATCACTACATTTGCCTGTGGGAGGTCACAAAGAAGGAGATAGTGGGCCACTGGCGATGGGAAGTCCTTGTTGAAAACGCGAATTGGTATGAGGAGATCGTCATTCCCGCTTTTCGGCGCAAGCGGAAAGCAGTGGAATCTGAACACTTGTCAAACCTCTTTACCAGGCTTTCTCGTAAGTCTAAGCTGTGAGCCAAGATAATGTACCAGAGTCGACTAAAAGTTTCAAGTCAACCGACACGTGTAACCTAACTCGAGCAGTTTCCCTGATGGCCGTTCAGATTCACTCAGCGAACTGTTCTGCTTATTCGACGATGAGGTCGATGGTTTCGATGAGCTATATGATTGTTTTCAGGACGGTTCAGACACAGACGATGAAGTCGAGGAGGCCGACGCCACCGATGATATGTTCAAGATTATGGAAGGAGATTGGTGAAGAGACTTGGTGACGGATGTATTGCTTCTCTCCCTTTTCTCTGAAAGCTTCTCTTTGCAGGAAGTGAGCTGCAAAGCCTACGAGCCCCCGAACTCGTTGGATCAGAAAACGTGTTATCAATGAGCCTGATGTTGCGCAATCTGTGCCCGGGTTGTGATGTTTTGAAGATTGTCATAATTATATGTCTTTTTGGCGTATCAACACATAAACACTTGTCAGTGTAATACAACGCTTCCTGTCACAGACTCCGACGCGGTCCAACGACCTGTTTGACTACACGTCAGGATGATGGATGCACGCTACCTGTTACTATTTGCCATGTATCAACCGCTGATAGGTCAGGTACAACGAGTCACCAACGTTGCCTCCGACATCGGAATTTCCTGACTTCAGCTCGAAAAAGAGTGAGTCTGTGCGCGTACATATGTCCCAGGCACAGCGTTTCAACAAGTCAACCAATCTTTCGAAAAACCCTGCTTTTATCACGCCAATCACCTGTTATTGTTCTCCACTATAAGTTTTCTTTCTTACCGATCGGAGATTTAACTGATCCAATCGATGCGCCGGATCCAGAAAGTATGTACTCGCAGGGTATCCGTTCCTGGACTCGCGCTGTCCGCGGAACCCGCGCTGCCTACAGTAGGTCGGCCGTGGCTGGCTTTCGGCCGATGGCGTCTCGGGTCCGAACGCAGTCGGTCTTCGACGCACGCCCATATAATGAACCGTTGTCATTGGGAATGTTGGGGGAGGAGTGCAGACAGGCAGACATCTGAAAAACAAGAAACCTTTGATACTTACAAGTAACCTGTGTTGCTACACAAGAGAGAGGAATAACAAGACACTCAAGGCCACTCACTCACTACCTCTGAAGCATACGATCCAATGACCACATATTGATGAGCGGCGTATACAGTTCCTCCAGTCCCCGACAGAATACACAGGCCCATACACAACAGCCGGAAAAAGTCACCACCACCAACCATGATGGCGCCCCTAAAAGTCCTCATCATCGGCGGCGGTATTTCAGGGCCAGCCCTCGCCTTCTGGCTTGCACGCATCGGCGCCAACATCACCCTCATCGAGCGATCGCCCCGGATGCGCGCGTCGGGACAACAGGTCGACATCCGCGCGCAAGGAGTGGCCATGATGCGGAAGATGGGCATCGAGGCCGCCGTACGCGAGGCCTGCGTGCATGAACCGGGTGCGCAGTTTATAGACGTCAAAGGCCGGACACAGGCCTTCCTCCCAGCGACGCAGAACGGGGCCGGGAAGCAGAGTTTCACGTCCGAGTTTGAGATCATGCGCGGCGACCTGGTGCGGATCCTGTACCGGCTCACAGAGGGTCGCCCCAATGTGCAGCACTTGTACAACACGACCGTCGACAGCTTCACACAGGATGAAGAGAGCGATCCCAACGGCAAGGTCCACGTGCGGTTCCACGACGGGCGCACCGAGGACTTTGATCTGGTCGTGGGCGCCGACGGGGCTGGGTCGAAGACACGAAAGGCGATGCTCGGCCCAGACGCTCCGGATCCACGACACCCCCTCGGCGGGTACATTGGATATTTCAGCATCCGCTCGACACCGGCAGATTCCGACCGGGCGACGTTCTGTCCGTTGCCGGGTCCTCGCGTGGCCCGCATCATCGGCACGCGCAAGGACTGTCCAGAACTCACCCGCGTGTACATGATCCTACTCGGCCCGGACGCCGCCATCGATGCGGCGTACAAGACGGGAGATCTGGCCGAGTTAAAGAAGGCTTGGTCCGATCTATACCAGGGTGGCGGATGGGAGTGCGATCGTTTCATGGAGGCGTTGCGAAACCAACCCGAGGCGGACGATCTGTACTGCACGCCGTTCGAGGAGGTGCGACTGCCCGAGGGGTCCTGGTCGAAGGGACGAGTGGTGCTGGTCGGCGACGCCGCACACTGTCAAACAGCCGGGGGTCTGGGTTCGACATGGGGTATGATCGGGCCATATATCCTGGCGGGAGAGATTGCGACGCTGTCTGCTGAGAAGAGTAGTTCCTTGTCGTCGGCATCCGCAGCGGAAGAACCGGCACCAGCAAAAGCAGCACCAGCGACAGCGCCAACGACAGCAATAGCGAGCGTGGTGATCCAAGCAGCCAAGAACTACGAGACCAAATTCCGCCCCGCAGCGACGGCGATGCACGGCGGCTCCGAGAGAATCGGCCTCCTCAGCTTCCCCCGATCGAAATTGGGGATTTGGATACTGCTTCTCCTCGCCAAAGTCGCCGCGTACTTTCGGCTGGACCAGAAGTTGGGGTTGTTCAGCGACACGCACCAGTGGCAGTTGCCCGAATATCCTGCCTTGGAGAGAGCGGAGAGAACAGGAGAGAGTTTTGAGAGCCCGGTGGGTGAGCGAGCGAACGAGCGAGGGAGATTGTAAGCAAGGCGTTCAATCAGCCAGCCAGTCAGTCAGGCGAGAAAAGCTGTGGCGTGTACGGAGCCATGTACTGGGTACGGGGAACTGGGCACTGTACTTATTAGATTACCGATCGAATCGATCTCTCCTTTTGCGTTTTTATATACCCACTCATCTCTAACATGGAACAAGTCCACTTCGGGAGCCTGTATTTCATGGTTTAATTAGGCGGATAGCCAGTGTCCCAGATCTCGATTCTGTCGTTTCTCGTTTGTTGTTGTTGGTGGTGGTAACCTTGCACCATAATATAAATCATATGAACATATGGTAACTCTGCCCCTGTTCAAACGTTGTGTCGTCGATCTTCCCTCGTGCAAGACATTCTTTAACCAAGAACCCCATTAACCATACGGCTGCAGGTCCGGACCAGGTACATGCCTAATACAGTAGCACCTACCTGGGCAGGCAAGTAGGGCTAGCATATGGGGCTAGGATGGAAATGGCTAGTGGGATTTGTTCGTGCTTGAAACGTGGTGGCGAAACAGTATCTGTGACATGTAACGCGCCTCCCTCCTGGCTGGCGGCGAGGCGGGCACCACCACAATTAGCCCCTGAGCCTGAGGCCCCAAGGCCCTGAAGGAGGTACCTACTCGGCGAGTCTTCTTGTCTATACCTGTCCAGGTAATTATACCGAGTCCCTAACTACCTACCCCATACTCCGTACCTAGGTACCCACCTACCTTCGTAAAAGAACTCGGTAGGTATCGTACCAATTCCTCCCTAGTCCCTACACACTCTGTCTCGTCAAACGCCAGATCGTTACACAATACACGGTATGTCCATCCCCCTTCCCCCCATTGAGATTTCGTCCGGGATTGTGTGCGCAACGATAGCGGCGTGCGGCGTGCACCCAGTGGAGATGGCTTGGTACTCGGGAGTCTTTCCAAGATTGCGCGGTCCGTAAGTCGTACTCGGTAAATACAGTACCTAGGCAGCTAGGCTAGGCACCCTGGCACCTACACAGGCGTGATATGCTAGGTCAGGTCAGGCCAGGTGCTCGGTACTCCCAAGCGGGAAAATATACCTTTCGAGTATATATAATATGAAGAGGACGATGTGCATGCGAGGGTGGTCTTTTTCTTGTTTGACAAGCGTGTTCATTCGTTTTCTTTCAATTCATTTTCGAGCCGGTCTCTCGTCACACATCGTTCGTTCGTCCATTCTTTGCAGCACCTGTTGATCGGGTTTCCATTCCATTCGTTTCATTGGCCATCGGGTGCAGATATTCTTGTTGATTGGTGAATCAATCGTATACGACACTCCCAACTTTGTATAGCAGCGCCATGAGATCCATTCTTTACACCTTGTTCCTCGGCGGCGCGTCGTTCAGTGCCGCGCTTCCTGTCGCCGAGAAACGCACTGTGACTTCGCTGGACCAAGCGTCCTTCGAGGAAGCCCAACAGCGCGACGACACGGCCACGAGAGCCTTCTCGGGGGTTCCGATCAAGGTATGTTCGCAACAACATCTGGACAGTCGCCTGCGAACGACCTTTTCATGTTGACTGGCTGACCCAAACTGGCCATAGACTTCAGACGGCCAGTGCCTCTTTGTCGACGAGCTGTCCGGCGATTTCCGCGCCAACTTGACCCCGATCCAAGTCGCTGCTTGCGACGGTAGCACTGGACAGCAATGGGATGTCATCACCGCTGGAAAACATGACGACCAGCCCGGGACGATGCTGATTGTTAGCACTCTGGCAAGTCGAGCCTCGTTTTCACCTGCAAACCTTGGGCTGACTCTTTGAACCCTTACAGACGCAGGCTTGCTTCAACTTCGACCCTCGTCGTGCCGCTGGAAACCAGGTTCTTTTGTTCTCCTGCGGTGGTCGTGCCGATGGCAGTAAGTCTTGGAACTCCAAGCACACCGTTGCTGTGAACCTCGATTGACCATGTGTTAGGTGGCCAGGTGACAAACTCGCAGCTGTTCCCCTTCAGCGGCGGTGCTGGTCCGCTTGCCTTGACCCCCGAAAATGCACCTGGAAGCTGCTTAGCCGTTAGCGGAGCTGTTGTCGACATCGCAGCCTGCAACACGGCCGATCCTAATCAATCTTTCACTTTTGGCGAGGTTGACGCTGCCGCCCCCACCGATGTGGCTGCGACATCGTCGACGACACCTGCGAGCGAGTGTGGAGCGACGCCACCTCCACCAGCATCTACCACCCCTGCGTCTACCGTCCCTGTGTCTGCCATATCAAGCACAGCAGCGCTCGTCGTCTCGACTACATCGCCACCTACCGTCGCCGAGAGCGCGACCTCGACGGCTTCCGCCTCTATAATCTCCGTGTCTCGTGCCGGCGGCGTCCTCGACCCCTCCGCAGTCGCAGAGGCGAACCCGCGCGACAACACGGCCACGCGAGCCTTCTCATCCGTCTCGCTCAAATCGTCGTCGGGGCTCTGCCTCTTCATCGATCCCACGGCAGGCGACTTCCGCGAGAACCTGATCGCGATCGTGCTGCAGCCGTGTGACGGTAGCCCCAACCAGAGCTTCGACATCATCACCGCGGGCGTGCACAATGACCAGCCGAACTCGGCCTTGATCGTCAGCACCCTGACGCAGGGATGTTTGAACTTCGACCCCCGCAGAGCTGCCGGGGACACGGTGATCATGTTCAGTTGTGGCGGACGCGCGGATGGCGGTGGCCAAGTCACCAACAGCCAGCTCTTCACCTTTACAGCGGGCGAGACCAGCCTGAGACTCCAACCGGAGAATGGCGCCGGGTCGGTGTGTCTGGCGGCGGACGCGACAGGCAGACTTGACCAGGTGACTTGCAGCGACGATCCCAGCCAGGTCTTTACCATCGCCTGAAGGAGGACGTGAAGTCTATGGAGTTCTGTCGACACTTGTATATTTTCGGTTCTTGTACTTTGTAAACCTGTGTAACGATATCGGCGATATAAGAGAATCTTGTAAGAACATTTCTATCTGGTGCCGGTATCCCCCAATGAGCCTCAAGCGTCCTGTCTGCCTGGCACTCGGACCCGGACATCTTGCGTCCTCGAAACGGAGAGAAACCCTAAATTCAATCTCCGTTAACCGCACTATTCTGAGGGAACAACAGCTTGTAGGGGGAGGGGAAGCAAGACCGTTAACTACACCTTGTTCAAAGGCGGTCAGTCAGTCAACTGGATTTCAGAAAGGCCAAGTCAGCGGTCAAGATTCGATATCAGTGCAGAGAGAGAGGCAAAGAAAAGTATCGCAGGAGAATACCTCAGATAATCAATCTAGTGGAGGGGTGAGGTGAGGAAGGTAGATGACGCCCTCGCCGCCTCTTGACTCCATGGCATCCCACAGCACCAACAGAGCGCGGTGGTCGTCGCCCTGCAAGAAGCGAACCGCGTTCTCGTCTTGGTCGTCGAACAAGATGCCATATTTATCATCGAGGATGTGGTGGGGCAGGACCTGTTTCCGACGCGCCCAATCCCTTTCAGTGGTGATATGATGCTGCGAGGCCTGGTGTTCCAGTGCAACATGGGCTGATTTGATGTCGTCGGACTTTTCGCCGTGTGCGTCCATGTCAAGCAAACGACTGTTGGGGTATGTATGTCGCAGTGACAGGGACCGGAGGTTCGTGGCGCCTGTATTGAGGCGCGTGAAGAATTCGGCCCATGTCGGCGGATCGGCCACTTCGGACGATG
Source organism: Fonsecaea pedrosoi CBS 271.37 (assembly GCF_000835455.1). Classification (NCBI taxonomy): domain Eukaryota; kingdom Fungi; phylum Ascomycota; class Eurotiomycetes; order Chaetothyriales; family Herpotrichiellaceae; genus Fonsecaea; species Fonsecaea pedrosoi. Next base: position 3,444,808 of record NW_013550615.1, on the reverse strand, counting down.
TATTGGGGCCGCTGGCACCACAGCCGAGCAGCGTCAAATGCTCCAGATTCGGACTTTGCAAGGTCACGAATGCCATCAGCGGATCGTCGATGAAGAAGTGGTCGAGCGTGAGCTTTCGAAGGCGATGGAACCGAAGACCATGAGAGAGCTGGGGAAAATCTGCTCGAAGAAGGGGGTCAGCCAGCTTGATGCAAACGATAATGTTTTGACAGAGTGATTTATTTTTACAGACCGAGATGGCCACATCCCGGAGCCAGACCGATAGGGCAAGAATAATTGGCCTGAAGCTCGAGTGTGTCGACGTTTGTCAAGTGCTGGATAAAAGTTGGCCCCAGGCTTCTGGTGAAGCTCTCCATGTCCATGACCTTGTTCTGCTCCCAGCCTGCTCCATTGTTCCAATGAGCCAGTGAGATCTGGCAGTCTGTCACACAATTAAGGAGACCCTTCAGACCATGGCTCTCTTTGGGGGTGCACTCTGTACTCCCTTTGGGAAGATTGACCAGTCTTAGTGTGAAACTAGACTTGGCTGCGAGGTTGTTCTGGCATATTCCGCGTAGAATAACAAGGATCATGCGCCCAAAATCCCCCGTAGCACTGAATTCCATGCAGCTGTCCACCATGTCGATCCAGTGCCAGGGGAAATCAAGGGTGAGCGCCTCCAAGTTGGGCGGCAGGTTCGACAAGAGCGCAGAGAGACGGGACAGCGGAAATTCGGGCCAGTGTGACAAGACGTCGTCCTCTTCGTATTCAATATCACGAGACCGTTCCGTGTACGCGTCTCTGGCGCCTTGACTCAGTGTCGCAAGGGTATTGCATACGAGCAAATTCTTTACATGTCGCCATCGTGGTGTTCGAGAGAGAGCTTCTATTGATTCGATCGACTTCAGATGAGTTCGAAGCACGACATGGCGAAGAATGCGAGCTTCAAAATGCCGTCGATAGAAGCGGCAAGTCGAGCTCCAATGCAAAAGGGCGTAGGCGCCAGGGTGGTCCTTATTGTTGCGATCAGTGCCATAGTACTTTGCATGCTGGTCGTCGAAATTATTCTCGCCCGTCGGAATACCATTGATGCGCTCTTGTCGGTATGCAGGAGGAAATAAAATATCTGGTAGGTCCAATGACTTTACGATCATCTGATGGACATCCACCGGAAGATTCATCAGCCGACATTGCGGCTGCGCATCGGCCATGTCGGTATGACGGAATCGAGGAGCGAATCTGAAAAGACAAAGACCGGCGTTTTTTGTATATCATGGTAATCACCGAAGAGAGGAAATGGAGTCGAGGTGGGAAGGCGGAAGCCTGCCTCGTGTCAAACACTGAAACACCACCGAGTATATGACTAGAGATGACTCGAATATGCATGAGATGCTCCAGTAATTACCTCTTGCGGTGTAAGGCGGTGCGGTCCGGGTGCCTAGTGCCTTGGTAAAGCCTTAGTGCCTCGTAGTTTCTAGGTAGTAAGTGGGGGCCAAAAGCCACGAGGCTGAGCATCTGGCATCTAAGAGTCAGGATCAGGATCAGGATGAGATGGGGGCGGTGTACCGGAAACCACCTAACCTGGACTCACACTCACTCGAACTCCTTTCTTGTCAATCTCATGCTCAGTCAGGTCGGAACTGTACTCGGTAATAGTTGTTGGCAAGGCTATCCCCTATACACACACTCACGCACTGTGTAACCGACATAACCGCCAACCCATCGTCCAGGGTAGCAGTCAGCATTATTCGTCGGGACCAAGGTCGACCCATTCCCCTCTGGCTCTGATCATTAAAACCCGTTGAAACAAAAAATGCTCGCCCTCGACGGATCCACCCTCGAAGGCGGCGGCCAACTCGTCCGTGTGGCTCTCTCCATCGCAGCCATCTGCGCCATTCCGGTGCACATCTACAACATCCGCGCCGGACGGGGAGGGGGAGGGAACTGGCACCACAAGCGTGCGCACAACAACGGTCGAAGAAGCCATCATCAGGGAAATGCTAACCACGGCGGCGACGATGGAGGGGATCGAGGAAGTACCTCCCCACGGGGTCCGGCGGTGGCTGCAACGAAACCAAAGAAGCCTGGTGGTGGGCTCAAGGAGAGCCATTTGGCAGCGTTAATCTGGTTAGCCCGCGAATGCGGCGCGAAGGTCGAAGGGGGCGAGATTGGGAGCCAGGAACTCACGTTCAAGCCTGCGCGGCGGAGGAGAGATGGGCCGTGGACTGCGAAAGGGGCCGCCGAGGACGCGGAGGTGATTGAGCTGAAGAATCCCGGCAGCGTCTGGCTCATCTGGCAGGCCATTTTCCCGTATATTGTCTTTTCGACGCTCCACACGCGCAGTCACAGAGGATCAGAAGCATCACCGGCCTTCCGCATCCGTCTAAAAGGTGGGACAAACGTGCCCAAGTCCCCATCCAGCGAATACATCCAGCAGGTGCTTCTCCCTTTGTGCGAGCGCATCGGGCTCCCCAGGGTCGAAGTCCAGGTCATTGGGCGGGGGTGGACGACGGGCGCTGCAGAAATCGGAGAGGTTGAGATTTCCGTGTTCCACCCCGAGAAGTCTGGTAAAGACAATGTGATGGCGAAGACAGAGGGCGGTGGTGCGGTGGTAAAACCAAAAGGCAAGCTTAGAGAAGACGAAGTCGACAAAGGTGACGACGTGGGTTTCGTCCTCGCCCCTTTCCAGATCGCCTCACCACGCCCCAGTACCATAACCTCCGTGTCAATGACCATCCTGGCCGGCTCCCCCAAGACGCATTCACTGGTTGAAACCCAGCTCGTCACGGCCCTGCGCGCCATTCTGACCTTCTCATCGCCATCTCTCCCCATCGAATTGCATCCTTCCTCCGCAGACTCCTCCGACGAACGACGCCTCTACATCCTCCTGGTCGCACACACCTCCGACGGCTACGCCTTGGGGAGAGACTACCTCGGGCCAGGCCGCAAGGTGACCAACGACACAGAACGGCAGCGCATGGTCGACGAGGCCGTCGGCACCGTTGTCCGCGCCTTCGCTAGGGAGTGTGAGCGTAGAAGCTGCGTGGATGAATTTGCAGAGGATCAGTTGGTTGTTTTCCAGGCTCTTGCGGACGGCGCGTCGAGCGTTGACGTGGGGGGAGATCGAGGCAAGAACAAGGAGGAGACGGGTAGTTTACATACGAGGACTGTGCGGTGGGTGTGTCGAGAAATGCTGGGGACGGTGTTTGACGGGCTGGGCGGATGTGAAGGGCGTGGAATGAAGGGGGAAGGAGGGTTCGATGAGGTCAAGCATAGCATAGAAGCGCTAAACATCGAGCAAGACTAAGACGAGGAAGAGAATCGTAGGAGGTGGTCCCAGTGCAGGCCTCCGGACTGGGTTGAAAGAATGATCAAGGTAGCCCTTGTTGTCTGGCCTTTTAGACCATGCAGCGTTTCCTATTCACATGGACAGCTTTTCTCGACCACCGTCCCACCAGTCAGTTCGCCTGCAAGGATCTTCCAGCAAGACCCGATGCCATAACACATAGCATTATCAAACTTTTCCCGCTGAAAATGGCCAACCAGACTTGACATCCGCCACAAATCAATTTGGAGCACCCACCCACCTGATGCTCTACACCTCGTGAAGTCATCGACTCCTCCAGAAACCGTTCCCGCCCACCGGTTGCAGCCGCAATCACTTATTAAAGATAATCTTAGTGCTTCTGTGATGTGGAAAGGGAGGCGATGGTTCTCTCTTTGCCGATTTGACAGCATGTTTCACACTGGCACGCTTCTGATGCCCTGTAAACCAGTGGCGTCTTCTCAGATTCTGACACTCGCGGCATTTGACCTCGGTCCTTGTCAGTTTGATCGATTTTTCTGTCTCCTAATCGTCCTGGCTGATCCAAAGACTATCCTGTTTTTCGTTGCCTTTGTTTGGTTTGTGTTGAGGATGACCTCGACTCGAATGCTCCTAACCTTGAGTACCGGCTCTACCGCGACCTCTTCCGCCCTTGGCCGCGCGCTCAGCAAGAAGTTTCTTCTTCAGCTCCTTATGCGCTTGGCGCGCAGCCTTGTCGTACTTGGCCTTCCCTAGAAGTGGAAGACCGGGAATCTTGCCCGTAGCATTGGGGTCTGGCTTCGGCTTGGTGGAGACTAGGTTTGACTTCGGGCCTCGAGCTTTGACAAGATTCTTGCGTTCTTTCTTGGGTTTCTTGACCTTCCAAGGTTTCAACTTGTTCCCGCCGGCTGGGCTCGAACCGGCTTCCGGTTTGGCCTCGCCTTCGTCGAATTGTCCAAATGAGATGAAGTCAGCTGAGAGTTCTTCTTTGGTGGCTGCCACGCCATCTTCGGCAGGAACATGAGCAGACTCTTCAGCCTCTTCTTGAACCTCGGCAGGCTTAGCGGCAGTGGTAGGCTCTTTGGCTGCTTTCTTTGCCTTCTTCAATGCTTTTTTCTCGGCCTTGGACATTTCCTTTGAAACGGTCTCTGCATGATTGTCTGTCACGTCGGTCGAAGTGCCTTGGGCTTCCCCCTCCGTCGGCAGATCGGCTGACGTGGAAGTCAAGGCAATATCGGCATCAGTCTCTTTGCCAGCCTTGCTTTTCTTTTCCTTCTTTTCCTTTTTTTCTTTCTTCTCCGTCTTGTCCTTCTTGTCTTTCTTGTCCTTTTTGGATTTTTTGCCTTCTTCCACTGCAGGTGTGTCTTTGGCCAAATCACTTGGGGCTTCAAGAGCTGGGCTAGGACCATTTTCCCCGTTCTCAATTTGTTTCAACTCAGCCTGGCCGGCTAGCTTCTGGCTCAACGCCGCTGAAGGCGCCGTCAGAGTGGACGATGGCATGTCTAGTCCGATGGCTTTCATCTTCTTTGCCTTCTTGTCCCGTTTGCGCTGCTCCTTGTCGATCTTTTTCTGCCACTGCTCTTCAGTCTTGGGTGCAGCCAGACGCTCCCGTTCCAGTTTCTCGTGAGGAATCTTCCGGTATTTTTTATCTGCCCCCTTCCAGACGTCAGGGTGCAGGGAGCCTGGCTCAGCATATTTGCATTTGAGGATGTGGCCAAACATCAGGTAGTTGTCCATTGTCTCTGCCACAATCTTCGCAACCTCGTTTGAAGCGAATTCGATAAAGGCAAAGTGTTTCGACGCCCCAGTGCGTTTGTTTCGTGACAAGCGTAGGCGGGTGATGTCGCCAAATTGAGAAAAGTAGGCTCTCATCTCTTTCTCATAAAAGCCGTGAGGAATGCGGCCGACATAGACAGTTCCAGGACCATCGTCGTTGCCTTTTGCTTTTTCTTTCTCCAACTTCTTCTGAGTCTTCTTGTATTTGGGCAAAGGAGGAGTTGTCCCAAAGTCAAATCCTTCATCTTGTTTGTCCTCTGTGTCACTGTCAAACCCAGCCAATAGAGCAGCCGCATTGTCATCGGCTTCGACCTCGCCAGCATCCTCCTGCTCATCCTCGCTTGCAAAGCCGCCAAACCCTTCTTCAAACTCATGGTCGACGGTGCGCTCTGCCTCGGCCTGCATCGAAGTAGAGACTGGTTTGTGCAAAGTTGCAGTCTCCAAAATCTCCGCCCCAGTATGTTCAATCACACCATTGACACCATCAGCAGTGAGTGTCTCCCCATTGTTGCTGGTTTTGTCCTTCTTGTTTTTCTTTGACTTTTTCTTCGCCGGCTCAGCGGCTTCCTCAGTACCATTTTGTCCCTCAACTTCATTTGCGGTATCTGCTGGCACCGGTGCCTCCCCATCGTCCATGAAGTCGGATGCGCGCTTGCGAGATTTCTTCGACTTGGTTACAGCAGCATTGTCGGATTGGAGAGTCTTTTGCTTGTGGTCAGATGGGACCTCGATTGACTCATTGTCCTTGAGCTCCGCCTTAGAGGCGTCACCTTTGTCGGTGCTCTTTGATTGCTTGCTCTTCTTCAGAGGCTGGTCAGTTGCACCGGACGACTCTACTCACGAGTCAGTTAGTGATCTTGTGCGCCTGATCTCGTTCGTTCTCACCTTTGCGTTTCTTCGTTCCCATGGCTGCTGCGATATTAGACACAATGAACCATCAACCTCGTGAACAACTATTATCGCCAGATTCTCCAGACTTCTGAGAAAATCAATCGCCAGTCGCCGGTCAAAATTTTCTCCAACTTTTGCTTGGCGTGGAGAGAGAAGCGACGCCGAAGACGGAAAGGGGAACTTATCCGAAGTCAATTCGTGAAGAGATGCTTCTGAGTTACACACTTGCATCTGTTGGTTGATGGTGTGGTGAAGATGCTACGCCTTTTACTCCGTCGATTCATCCGTCTTGCAACAAAGGCTGTGTGGATCCATTCTACATGATCGCGTGGAAACACCTTCATGTCAAGGCCATCAATCTCCGTCCACTGCGATTTTCACACTGAAGAGTTGATTACACAGCACTCATGGTGCTTTCATGGTTCAAACGCCTGAAGAGATGGGAACAAACGATCAAGTGTATAGGACATTTGACAATACTAACACGATTGTAAGGACCTACCGAGAACTAAACAACGGAAAGCAATAACCATCAGATGGCGGGTCTCTGGATCGGCCTGGAGACAACAAAGGGACAAATTCAAAACCCACGGACAGCAACGCTGGTCTTTCCCACTCTACGAACAGCTCTGTGCCATTCAGACGATGTGGTATCGGTGCATCCGCTCCTATATCATTCGCCAAAACGGCAAAAGCACCAAAGCTCCATTTCGCAAACTGGAAAGGCGGCATGCGTGTCTACACAGTCATCCATTCCACAAATAGTGGTTAGGTATTGACCATGGGAAATGTACCTGGGACAACTGACAGAGCCGTAAAGTTCCATGGGCATCTTTACCTCATCAGGGAGCACTGGTACCGCAGGTATGGGAAGGTCTGTTCACATTCGGTCATGAGCCATAATCAAATCGTGACCCAAGTGCCTCTAGACAAGTTTGAATTCTTATCGTCAGCCCAAAGACTATTTCAGTCTCGTTTCTTTTTAACAAAAACTGGATCACCTATTAGACGGCTCCATTCAACCTCCTGCCGTGAACCAAAGGCCTCCCTCGGCAAGGAGATTGTTAACTGGATCTGGAGCCGAGTTAGTCGTGGTTATGGACTACATGCAGGATTGCATAAAGCGAGCTTCGCTGTGATTCAACAATTCACAGGCATGTTCTGCACAATTATGAATAAGTGCCAGAGGATTTCGGGGAGATATGCAGTGCTTAAACAGGAGTACTTGTGCTTGTATACCGCAAAGAAGGAAGCGAGTCGCAGCCACGGCGAGTTCATCCTATCAAAGGCGACACAGATAGGTAATCATGAGACATTATTGACTCTCTTGGTATGCAACACATGGCGTGGCGGCCGTGGCGGACGGGAAATAAACGACTCCGCACGCCGGGTTTGGGTGGCTGACCACTTACTTGTGCTTTACCTTTAGGGAACTGCCTGAACCATCCCTATTGTAGGAAGTCCCTCAAGTCTTTGGTAAGCATACAAGGCCTTCTGAAACCCATTCGTCATTGAGAAGTTCATCGTCTCTCTCGTTGGCTGGAGCTCTAGGCCTGAGGGCGGCCGTATGATCTTACGAGACATTGCCACTTCCTCATCGCTCGGGAATGAGGTCAGGAGCAGATACACTGTCAATGCCTCGAGTCAAGGAGTGAGAACGAGGTGCGAGGTACTTGTAGGCATACACTGTACCTCGCAGGTAGGTTAAGACTGGTGGGTGCCGGTGGCGGGGTATTTGTATCACGAGCAGCCAAAAAACCTGCCTAACGATGACATCAATGGGCTGATTGGGTCGGTGACCGAGGATGGCAACAGGTCATCTGAGAACGTGGAATCGCGCTAATGGTTACATATGTACCTACCTGAACAAGTAGGTTTGATTTCAACGGCCTTCCAACGCCATTTCCACATGTCAATGTAAACAATCCATAAGGTTAACGATGATCAGGGATGTTTGAGTTCAAGTGCTTGGGATTATCAAGCTTCGAGCTTCAAATGAGTCAAGACTCTTTTCGCGCGCAGAGTCACGTTCAATGCACAGTCAAGCGACCGCATCCCCCACTGAACCACAGGAAACACTGGAGAGGGTTCAAGGTTGTTTCTAATGGGGAGAATGGGGCAAGGATATGTAGTGATACTTGTACCTGTATGGCTCTCGAATTGAGGGAAAACCATGCCAGTCAGTGGCACTCATCAAGGCTTGGCCCCTTTCTCTCTGTGGAGTCCATTTGGGTGCGCCCATTAATTATTATTTCGCCCCCTCCCCCAAACCAAAGCCGAACAATCCCGCCTTCTTATGCCTCGTACGTCATGCTTGAGTGTGCATGGACCAGTGTGGCCACTCAGTGTCCTGCTCGTTCAAAACACCGCAGGCTCTCGTAACAAAGTAAGTGTGTCACTGTGGACCGGCCGCTCTCCCGCCAGCCCATGACGAGGCCGCTTTACTACAGCATTACACAGTTTTAACCCTTTACCAGGAATCAACTGTGGCTCTCGGACCCAGACTGGACCATCTGGACCATCCCACTGACAAGCATCAGGCTGACCTAAACCAAATACTTTACTCCCGTTCGCGAACGATGGCCCCCCCACCTTGCCATTCGAGGGACTTGTAGGCGGATCAGCCGGGCCCGGTCTCTAGCACCCTTCGGCCTCAAGACCTCTTCCGAATGCACGAAGCTGCTTTGCCCGAGCGAGTGAAAAACCGTCCCTACGTACGACTCGTCCGAGGAAGATGGAGGGAAAGAGGGGGTTGGTCAAGGCTGATCGTGTCGGTGACTGTTGCTTATGTGGATTGGTAACCAGCCCTCAAGTCTCTTTTAATCACTCGTCCGGCCTCCCATCTCAAGCTTCTTATTACCAGATTTCCGACTTCCCAAGATCTTGTCCTCTTGTACTTGTTATATCTTCGATCAAGCACAGTACATTTGCCTTGGCAAAGCTCGCAAGATTGAGAACAAGCATCGACCGATAACAAGGAGAAGAATACTCAACATCAAGTATTGGAGCACGTGCCTCTCATAGAACCCTGTCACACCACCATATTTTCACACACCAGCCATGGCACCAGTAATATGGGGACTCGACTTGAAAGACATTCATTGGAAGAAGTTTGGGAGCGACTATATGTGGAAGAATAAGGACTATCATATGAGACGGACCAAGTTTATCATCTATCAGCTCGCCATGATATGCATGGTTGTATCCGAATCAATAGGCACCGCCGCCTTGACCGGTAAGCATTTTCAACTCTCTCACCTTGAGCGACGACATGTCTGACATCACGGGTGCTAGACTATGTGAAGCAACAGTCGAGGATTGAGAGTCTACACTCCTCAGCATCCGTTCACAACGACGACTTCGTCGGCATCGCCTCATACAATATCTTTTGCGGTATCGCCGTCGCCACCGTCTTTGGCGCCGGGTTCTTCTTCGATCTCTTCTTCCCCGAGCGCTTTGAACCCAGGAACATTCGATGGGCTTGGAGACTCAGTGCAGTCTTCGTGACGTTGTGCACCATTGCCGATGCCCTAGCCTTCACGGTCATCGTAGCAACCGGCAACTCGTGGATTTCGGCCGACTCACAAGATGCGGAAGAGATTGCTCGCGAGAGGATCAATCCTCCGTTGGTCTACCGACACAATGGTAGGGCCATCGCCTCTACCGTGTTCCTGTGGATTGGCCTATGTGCAACAGTGGCTAGGTGAGTGGCTTGAGGACTTTCCGTGAGAAGAAGACCCTAACAGATAGCAGTTGCATCATCATGTGGCTCTACTACCAGCATCTCGACACCTATGGTCCAAAGTCCCACACGGCTCGCATGCGGGATGAGGTGGACAAGACCATCTTGATCAATGAGCGTGCTCGTACTGGCATGAGCTCCCGAGAGCAGATGGCTTTCAACTCAAAGTATGCACTTGTGAATCCAAGCTAGGCAAAGAGCCCAATTCTAACATCCTCGGCAGCCCATACAAGCCTTGAACGCATTGTTCTTTCCATCCATGGATGGAACATTACAACTTCAACTACCTGAGTCGTGTTCGGAAGGATCTCTCCATCCTTCCCACAACTGAAGTATGGACAATGTCCACAAATTTTTGGAGGTGCCCCCTTCGTCAAGGGAGACAGTTATCGAGGCCCTACAGCGTCGAAAAAGACGTAACACTGTTTTCTATGTGGTGTCGACACACGACTATGTCGAGCGTTTCACAAATATGATGGCATTATGGGTGGAGGCGAGATCCTGGAGAGACGCAAGTTGATCGGCGTAAAAGAGGATTCAAGGCTCAAGCCTACTTGATTGGGGGCGGCACCCAGGCGGGGTGGAAAACTTGACTTACGGAAGCATCGGAACGTCCGGGAAGAGGACCAGGGTGGAGTCTGGTGATCAACTGGCTGGTTCAAGGAGCATGCTGGGCGCTCTTCCGACCGTGCACGTGCCCAATGTAGTTTTATAAGTGAACAGAAGCACCAGAAGCAAATAGTTGCAATGATGTGATGAAGATCTTCCGGCTGTTTCCCGGTCTCAGCCTTACGCCTTGTTCCCCCTCCTATCTATCCTAGCTGGCCTAGTGCAGCCTTGTGGGAATCACCTAATATCGAGGAGCATTCATTGCTCACTGACTGATTGTTAAACAGACTACACTCACTTTTCAAAAGATGGAATATCAGCCCAGATGCGTCGCTCGTACCCCCCCCCAACCAATGGCTTCTTACGTCGTTGCACAAAGAATCCCAAGCCGGGCCAAGAACCAAGCCTCAACCCCGCTCCCAACCTCCTGGAAGGTTAATATTGACTCTCATTTTCTTTTCACATTGTTTGCAAAGGACTCTTCATCTTTGTTCTGGGAAGCTAAGCCCTTGAATTATCAAAAGAGTTGACAAATTGAGGCAGGCACAGCTCACAGCTAAAGACTTTGAGACTTGTCCTCTCATCCCATCGGCTTGCAGTCACTCCTCACCGCATTTCGCCTTGACAGTATCTGAGATTCGATCATCATGAGCGCCGAAGCTTCTAGCGCCTCAAACACAGCTCACCAAGCTATTGGTTCGGCAGACCCGCCGTCGAAACCTCACAGCAACAACCATGACTCTCCCCACAGTGGCCCCGGAGGCCTCTTGACAATCCACCATGAAGGAGAATCTGGCCGGAGCGGGATCCACTTCTGGTCATTCCTGCGTATCTTATGGCGGTCATCATCCCAAGTCTCCATGGCTGTCAATATTCTGTGGCCTTTTGTCCCGTTTGCCATAATCCTTCACTATCTGCCCGGGCACCACTCGACCACGCTCGACAAATGGATCTTCGCGGCGAGCTACATCGGCATGGTCCCTGCAGCGAACCTCTTGGGGTTTGCGGGTCAAGAGCTTGCACGGAAAATGCCTAAAGTTGCGGGAATCTTGATTGAGACTGCGTTAGGGAGTATCGTGGAGATTGTGCTGTTCATCATCCTGATCGCCAAACATAAGAACCCTGAAGGATCTGGCGATGACAGCTCCGCAGAAGAGGGCAACCTCATACCCGTCATCCAGGCCGCGATCCTTGGCTCTATTCTGACCAACCTGCTCCTCTGTCTGGGTCTGTGTTTCTTCTTTGGCGGCATTCGTCGACAGACACAGACCTTCCACGCGGTCGTCTCCGAGGTGGGGTCTGGCCTGTTGCTTGTCGCCGGCTTTGGTCTCCTCATTCCGAGTGCATTCTACTCTGCTCTGAAAGGAGAGACGCGCCCGCACAGTGGTTTCACAGAACACAAGCTGCAATACGACGTGTTGAAGATGAGCCAAGCCACTAGTATCATCCTCATGATCGCGTTCGCCGTCTACATCGTCTTCAACGCACGTAGCCAACACGGCATCTTTGATGAAATCCTCGAGGCAGACGAGATAAACGACGAGGACCGGACCCACGACCTGGCCAAAAAGAAGCTGACATTTACCGAATGCGTCGTCGCCATAGTCGTGTCTCTGACGTTGATCACGCTCCTTGCCGTCTTTCTCGTGGAGCAAATCGAAACCATCGTGCACTCTGGTGTGCCTGATCAATTCCTCGGTCTCATTCTCCTTCCACTGGTCGAAAAGGCGGCTGAGCATCTGACTGCGGTCGACGAGGCATGGGATGGCCAGATGAATTTCGCCCTGTACCACTGTCTCGGACCGAGTATCCAGACGGCGCTGTTCAACGGGCCACTAGTGGTCCTTGTGGGCTGGGCGCTGGGGAAACCGATGGATCTCAACTTTGAGATCTTTATGATTGTCCTGCTCGTGCTGTCGATTTTGGTAGTTGGCAATTTCCTCAGGGATAAAGAAAGCAATTATCTCGAGGGCACTCTGTTGGTGGTAAGTTCTCGCTCCGTGACCTTGCCTAGTAGCTCTTTGGGTCGGCTCGGAAGATTTCTCATGCTGATTATGATGTTATTGGATAGATTGTGTATATCATCATCGCCATTGCGGCGTGGTACTATCCAGATCCGGACGTGGCGACCTCCAACGAATTCGACGATCCTTGGTCTGTCGCTGGCTTTCCGCCGACGGCAACCTCGATGGTTTCTTTGCAGTTTAAAACGCAGGGGACGGTGTTTTGATGGGGTTCTCTCTCCACTGAGGACCGGGCCACTAACCTGTCAAAACGTTCTCGTCGATGAAAACTCGCCACGAAGTGTCACGCCGTTTCTGCAGCAGCTCCAATACTCGAAATGCGATTGCACAGATACTATTGGAGAACGACCCTGCCTAGAAGTCAAACGAAATGACCGACACTCTACTCAACAGTGTAAATGGGTCCTACTGAACGATTCACCAACTCAGAAGCAAACATCGATGTCATGACCTAGAAATACGTTTTTCCTGCTTTATCAAGTCTGATGAAGCCTTCGACTTCTCCAATCCAACCTGGTTCTGCATGTCCTTCGCTATCAAATACTCTGCCTTCTTCGTTCACAGTTGAGTGCCTTTAATTCCTGCTCCTTTCCTTCCGATTACATCACACCTGTCTCTCGTCAGCCTCACCTCGTGGCTCCTGTGCATTCTGGTGCAAACGGGGATCGGTGCCTAGATAAGCTCTGGTGCTCTGAAGGACTCTTTGTCGGATTTGTTCGAGACGCATTGCGTCCGGGAGGCTTTCTGGCATATGTCGATCAACTGAAAGATTCGGTGGCATGGTCACATTCGGCATGGATTGCTGATGGTCTTGGCCTCCACTGAGGTTCTTCGGCATAACTCCTCCTCGAATCTCTCGTTGAATTTCGGCCATGCTCTTTCCACCAGAAAAGCTGCGACGCGGACTCTCTCCACTTATCTCCGACCTCGCAGCATTGAGCGACCCTCTTGCAGAGACAACGTCCTCAGGCCACGCGCAGCTGCCCTGGTGTCTGAGGCACCTGCCACACACAGGTTTCACGCCGTCGCAGCTCTTGCCAGACGCAGCACACTGCGTGCACCGTGACTCGTTCGCATTGCGTTTGCCCCTCGTCTGAGAACGACGATGCGGAAAAGTTGCGGTGTTGCGGTCACGGGCTGGAGTATGGTCAGCTTGCTAACATGGTAAATCGGAAGGTCATACTTACTTTGTCCAGTCGATCGTCTTTCATCCCGGCTATGTTCCTTGCCCTGGCGACGAAGAGAGCCCGAGAGAGGTGTCGTCACATCATCCGCGCTGTTCAAGTTTGGCATCGTGCACGATTTGCTTTTCTTGGTTGCGCCGTGTCGGAAGTAGCAGTGGCAAAAGTCGAAGGAATACTTGGATGCGTGAGGTCGCCCACCCTGTATCGATCTGGTGCAAGGCAGCTATGGGCCTTTGTATCTCGCAAAACGCTACTCGGTCGGACAGACAATGAAGAAACATATCTAGACCTTTGAGGATGAGAAAATACGCAAGTTGAAGAATTATCCTCCACCAGGAAGATCAAGGTGCTTTAATACACCGGCGACTCTGCCTACTGCCAAACCACAGACTCTCCATGTTGCGGTTGCAAGGACATGTTTTCTCCTCCAATGATTCCTGCTCTTTCCTGCAAACCTGCTGTCTACTGCAAGCCATCCTCAATTCTCGCAGAGCAAAGGGAAAACCGGCCTATCGCACGCGGAGAAAAGTGCATAGACGATGACGGTGAGGCATGAAAACACCCAATGACGAGGTGGTCTCTTTGTGAGAGACAGTTAATCCTTCGGGAATGCTGATGTTGTTACGCCCGGGAAGATTGAGTAGAAATGTTATGGTTCTAAAGTTGGAGGGGTTCTTAACCAATAAAACGCCAGATGGTACGCAGCCAATAGAAATGCAGCAGAAAGCAGCAAATGAGTGACGACAATATTTTCAAAATGGTCGCTAAAGATTTAGGGCTACACGGGGGGGCTGCAAATGTGTTGAAAAGATGTCGCAAAGTCGTAGCAAAGTCGTAGCAAAGTCGTAGCAAAGTCGTTGCAAAGTCGTTGCAAAGGTGTTGGAAAAATGGTGCCGGAATACATGCAGTGTGAAAACAAACATCCAATAGAAGCCATTGAAAACTCGCTACTTTGGTACCGTTTCTACGCAGCAGTAGGAAGCGTCCAGTAAAACGACCAGTAGAAAGGGGCCAGGTATGCATCCAATTACAGAGTTGCATTAACCATCCAATAGAGACGCGTTCAGGAAAACAACCAATCAGCATCAAGTACTTTGTAGAAGCCGGCGCAGGAGAGAAGAGTTGCAACCATCCAGCTAAAACCCCCCAAAACCAAATCGTCATTGGGCAGTTGAGCATGGCATTGCGAAGGAGAGGATCGGCAGGCTCTTTGGCTCTCCGGCTCTCTCGCTCTGGACCCGGGTACCGCCCTGATACGTACCGTCTGACCGTTTCATCCAATCCCAGACCATCGTCCGCGTCATTGCACCTTCGCCATTTACCTCGTAGGTTCGTATTGGTCCAAATCATCTCACAGACTGAGAATCGAGCTGACCACGGCAGCACCATTATCAGAACCGATAGGGAGTTCCATTGAATGTCCAAATGCTTCCAACGTATAAGAGCAGAGAACATTTTCCAGACTTTCGACTCCGCGAGAAAACCCTGTCAGGCAATCAGGCTGAGACTGAGCCTGGGGATCCGCTATTTTGTTCGACTTCAGTGGCGGCCAATCAAGAGTGAAGAAATCCAGGTCTTCACGGACGGTCGGATTTTGTTCTGCGGCGGGGAATGATTGGCTGATACTATTGGGTATGCGGGACAGGGTCAAAGTAGGAGGTGGTTCTTCTGCGCTCAGGTCTTCAACCACTGCACCTGCATCTGCATCTTTCAACACGCTGTTTGAAGATTGTCAGTTGACTCTTATATACTTCACTCCACGAAGTGTCATGGCCAAGCATTTGTGTCCCACTTCACTTAAGCCAACCATGTCAATTTCCCCTCTCCTCGTTCGCGACCCGGACTCAGCCTTGCTGGAGGTGGGTTGATCAAGGAAGATGTCTTGAGGCGTCAAATATGTCGTAGAGCAATGCTTGGACCCTTGGGTCTAGGATGCAGCCGCCTTATCATCACTCCTGCGGATGATTATCTCCCGCGCGGATGTGGCCGCTGGCTTGACAAGATGCTAACCAAGTGTATCTTTCTCTACGTGATACAGGGCTTGTAAAGGATTCCCAATCACTTGTTCAAGTCAATCATACAACTTGTTCTGGAAAATCCACTGTAGATCCTTCAACAGGCAGCCAGCACCAACCACCCTCGTTATCATCACCTTTGACCCTGTAGCGGCTGTGTCCCCAGACCGCGAATGTCCGCCGCGAGGGTGAATATCGGATATACCCTCTCTCACAACTCCTCATATTGGAGGGTGTGCATATATTCGTACAAGCCCAGAACAAGCAACTCAGACAATACTCAATAACGACAAGATCACAGCCTCAGCCAAGAAACAAAATCACAATGTCTACCACCGTGACGACGAGTTCACAAGTGGCACCGGAGTATGAATACTTCTTCCGCGATGGGACGATGAACAATCGGCGAAAGGTCCTCCGTGGCGAAGAGGCTGTCGAAACATTTGACGAGATTCCGCTGGTCGACGTTGGCCGCATCTTCAGTGACAAGTACGAAGAGCGTCTGCTCGCAGCCAAGGAGATTGCCAACGTGTGCAAGACCGTCGGCTTCATGTATATCAAAAACCACGGGATACCACAAGAACTGATTGACAAGGTGTTTGAACTTTCCCGCCAGTACCACGCCCAGCCTCTTGCCGTGAAGAAGGAGCAGGACGTATACAAGTCACCTACATTGCGGGGATATGAGATTCACTACACCAAGACCCCAGATGGCGAAGCAGGTGAGATGTCTCGCCCGCAGATCCCCCCTTCCGATGAGGTGAATATATCCAATAACGTTCTCTGCAGTCAAGAAGGGATCGTTTCTCTACAGTTACGAACCTGAAAACGACCCACAGCCGCCGTCCCTGACCCCAGAACAGCGCGACCAATGCATTGGAATCCACAACCAGTGGCCGGCACAGCTTCCCGAGTTCAAGACCACACTGCTACAATACCAGGCTGCACTGATCTCACTCGCCCGTGCGTTGTTGCGGACATTTGCCCTGGGACTTGGTGCGGATGAGAATTATTTCGACTCGATCGTCACGGCACCCTTTGTGTCCATCATTCTGCAATACTATCCGCCCAGAGCACCCGGTTCGACAGACCTGGATGGTCTCGGTGCACACAGCGATTTTGAAAGTATGAGATGTTTTCAACAACTTGCTTCTCCAGCGTCTAGACACACTGCAGACACTGACAATCCACAGCATTTACCATCCTGAACCAAGACATGGTAGGCGGCCTTGAGATCCTCAACAAGAACGGGATCTATGTCCCAGCAAAGCCCATTCGTGGCACCTTTGTTGTCAACGTAGGGGACTTTCTGCAGAGAATCTCCAACGACACATTCGTGTCCACTGTCCACCGTGTCCGCAACGCTTCGGGGGTTGAACGCTACTCGATTCCCTTCTTCTTCAGCTTCAACATGGACGCTTCAGTTCCGGTAAGTG
Organism: Fonsecaea pedrosoi CBS 271.37; assembly: GCF_000835455.1. Lineage (NCBI taxonomy): Eukaryota > Fungi > Ascomycota > Eurotiomycetes > Chaetothyriales > Herpotrichiellaceae > Fonsecaea > Fonsecaea pedrosoi. Next base: position 3,427,848 of record NW_013550615.1, on the reverse strand, counting down.
AGAGTTACATGGTCATTGCACGATGTTGTACGTTGATGAAATCACAGGTCATGCCGGCTTGTACGTCGGAGAGTAACCCGGCCAAATACGAGCCAAGGAATCTGCATGAGGTATGTTTCCCAAAGTGACAAGATGACGGGACTTGGTAACTTACAATGACAGTACACGGCATTGAGGCGTAAACGGCAGAGGGAACAGCACGAAAAGGGTATCCACGACACTCTTGGTCAGTATTTGACGCGATCCAGTCACGCGAGACGAGGCTGACTTTTTTAGTTATTGAGATGTAGCGACATGGGCGATTCGCAGTCGTCGTGGTTCAATCGCAGTCCACGGTTGACAAGTTGCGCAAGACCAGATCCAGGAGATTAGAAGGACAATAGACCACCAGAAGGAGATTCACATTGTGAGATGGTGCAGAGTTTTAGAGAGCAGCGACATTCATGGCGGGGGTGTCAGTAGAACAAGGTCGGCCATCGAACCCGGGTCTTGACGGATGAAATACTTCAAAGTCGAAATACCTACCTCCAAGAAGCTCAAAGACTAACTTACGGCGAGATATCAGTCCCCATCATGAATTCACAAATACCAAGAGTCTATGCAGATAGAAACCCTCTCAAAGAGATCAACAGCAGAGATAGGTGACGCATGTGAAATCAATTGACCACAAAAACAACAAGACGCTCCAAATTTCGTCCGTTTGTGACTCAGCAATTCCTTGTGATTTGTACAATGTGTCCTCGGTATCGTACAACTAGGTAAGAGAATCCACCTGCGCTCCCCAAGGGATTCAGGGATTCGACATTGAACTGCACGGGTGTCAAGTACCGATTGGCCACTCTGTTAGCCACTCTTTCTAGGCGTCAACGGCCTACTCCGTGCTGGAACGCAGATCACCTCCACCATGAGAATATCATTGATCAGTCAAACGAGGTGAGGAGAGAAAGGCCGTAGGGAAAGTCGACGGATATGTGGCCGATTGATATATTTATCTATCTACCTACCTACCTATCCATATATTGAGTGACTGCAGACGGACTAACATACGGACGGTGTATTGAGGACACGAGCGGCCTTGTTTTGACTACCACCTCGTACCTCGTACGTTCTCAAAACTTCGTCGGTATAAGCATCTCCTTCGTGGTGAACTGCATGTTTTAGGGTTTGACCACAGGTCTAGTCGATACAACACTTCGTCTCTGCTAGTACAGCAGATTGCAAAAAGGTGAAAAAGTGACAACTCAAGATGCACCTCGCCAGAGTCCTCTCGGTCATTTCCCTCTTGACCACCTCCTACGCACAGAGCAGCGCGGATGGCTTCCTCGAGCAGGCTGTCAAGTTGATGGAAGAGAGTCCGTTGTTGGACACGCACATTGATCTGCCGCAGATTATCAGGAGTTTGAGTAAGTGGATGGATTTATTCCCTCTTCGCGTTCAATTCAAGTTTCTTCTTGTTGTCCACTGTTGTTGTGAGAATACACTGGTCTTTTAAAGACAGCCGTACTGACATATACCTACCTACCTGCCTACCTTTGCAGATCGACGACCACTCGATGCCATCCCCCAACTCAACGGCTCGTTCCCAGGCCACGTCGACATCCCCCGGATGCGGCAGGGCCGACTCGGCGGAGCCTTCTGGACGGTGTGGGCGCCGTGCTACGACGTGACGGGGGAAGACCCGGGGAGCGACTTCAACACCCCGACGAACCACCTGCGTGACGCGATGGAGATGCTCGACATCATCCAGAACATGATCGCCCGACACCCGGCCGATCTGCAGTACGCGCGGTCGACGGCCGAGGTGTGGGACGCGTTCCGCGCCGGCAAGATCGCCTCGCTCATCGGCATGGAAGGCACCCACGTGCTGGGCAACTCGCTGGGAGCGTTGCGCATCTTTGCCCAGCTGGGCGTCCGCTACTTGACCCTGACACATACCTGCCACAGCGCGTTCGCGTCGTCGGCCGGCCCGGGCACGCCCATCGACCCGGTCCACGAGGGCAATGCCCTGTCGCCGCTGGGCGAGGAGCTCGTGCGCGAACTGAACCGCGTGGGCATCCTGGTCGACCTGGCGCACACGTCGGACGCGACCATGAGACAAGTGATCGCCCTGTCCGAGGCGCCGGTGGTGTGGACGCACGCGGGCGCGCGCGCCCTGTGGGACCACCCGCGCAACGTCCCCGACGACATCCTGCGCCTGATCGGCGACGGACCGGGCCAAAAGGACGGGGTGATCCAGTCCATCTTCTTCCCGCCGTTCATCGGGCCAAACCCGGGCGCCAACGTCTCCCGCGTCGCCGACCACATTGAGCACATCGCCGGCATCGTCGGGCGGAACCGCGTGGGGATCGCCTCCGACTTTGACGGCATGTACATCTCGGTCGACGGCCTGGAGGACGCCAGCAAGTACCCCAACATCGTAAGTCCCTTTGCCCCCTTTTCAAAAATTTCAAGATTATTACTCTCGGTATCTGCTCACACACATACGTGGCAAACAGGTCGCAGAGCTTCTCTCCCGAGGATGGACAGCAGAGGAGATGAAGGGCGTCATGGGCGGGAATCTGATGCGGATCATGGATAAAGTGGACGAAGTCAGCGAGAAGATGCGGGATCAGTTGCCCTCCTCGGCCATTTGGGAGAAGAGACAGGACCTGCCCGCGACGAAATGGGGCGGTGGGGGCATTCAGACGTACTGGCCGAGAGATGTCAAGGAGGCGGTGGAGAGGATGACGGTGCGGCATGATGAGTTGTGAAGACAGACACACACACACACATTGGAGACAGTGTGACAGGGGAAGTGGGAGATAAGGGGGAGAGATGCAGACAGGCAGAGACGCTATCATGCTCGTCGGTATACATGTCCCTACTCTAACGATGGGTGACAAGAACGAAGTTGCTGACAGTGTCAAGTCGATCAAACGAGAAAAGGCCGGGTTAGTAAATAGTCCGCGATGGCACTACACTACGAAACATATGGAATATGGAATATCGGGCCACGATATGGGGGGGAAAAAAAGGGGGGGGCCAGGGTAATGCGAATGGCTACCTACATAGATACCTTAGTATTTCATTCCTTCGTTGTCCTGTCAAAAGAGAAATCTCGACGGCTTTCTGGTCACATCTATCTACCATCTCCCATCTCCATCTCCACCCTCGACTCATCCTTGAGCACATCTCGACACGTCTCTGCGCGCGCGCGCGCATCATGTCTCGTCTCCACTCCACACCACTGAAATCCATTCCTTTATCCAATCCACCTCACCCGAAACCACTCACCACATCCCCGAAATAAGTGTGAGAGAAAAAAATTAAATCACTGAATGGCCGAAAACTTTGTCGGGACCAAGAAACTGCTGGCGACTTTGGCGTTGATGGCGCCGTCCTTTTCGCTGTTGGCCCGGGCCTCGATCCACTCGGGGTCGTTGAAGAAGGCGTTCCATTTCTGTTCGCGCTCGGCCAGCGACTCCCAGGCCAGCATGTACGTGAGGTCGTTGGCGTCGGGGCCGACGAGGGTTGTCCTGTCGGCAAGAATCAGTTTCACAATTGTCAGGGACACCAAGAGCCCTCGGTTGAAGGGAACCAGAGCTAGAGCCGGGTCATTGGAAGGGGGAAGGGGAGGGACTTACCAGAAACCCAATTGCCGGATGCCGTGCTTCTCCCAGATCCTGAGCGTGTGGTTCTCGAACCGCGCCAGCAGGTTGGGCAACCGGCCAGGAATGGTGGTGTAGACACGGAGTTCGTAGATCATTTTTGCCCACTACCACTGATTTCGTCCTCGACAAGTATTCGACTTATAAATGATGGATGGAGTGAGGTTTGTAGCGAGGACTCGGGACTCTGTCGGCCAATCTCTTCTTTTCTTCTCGAATAGATCGTAATTGTTTAAGCAAGATAATATACCTGTAACAAGTATCAGACAAGACCTGTCCTCACTCACCTCCATTGAACTCGCTTTTCGTGATATTAATACTTTGCCGTCGGTACATATCCCATGCGGGGTAACAAATGAGTCTGACAGAGGACGAGGGCCGCACTGCCGGCCGACTGGGCGCAGCGCAACGACGCAAGGTGCGGGGATGATGAGGACCCATGTTTACCTTTTTCTAGGTTTCTAGGTACGAGAATGTCGGTTGGTAGATACATGGATGGAGAAAGGGGTGTTTTACTCCAAGTCTTTGATTCGATGTGAGCGACAGGGAGAGCAACTCCTCTGCTCCACATCGAGAAGACCCCGCTCGATGGGCATTTGGGATTGGGATGTGATGTGGATAGAAAGAAAAAACACGCTGTTCAAGGTATTTGGTAGCCGAGGATCTGAAAACATCGCGCAGCGGACGCGCCAGACAAGCTTCAACGGGCGAAGACGACGCGGGTTAGCGAGTGGAGAGATATGAGTTGTTCCACGTACCTGGGTATATGGTTTGTGCCTGGATCCTCAGTACCCCGGATCCCCTTTATCGAAGCGTTATTTCTCTCCGGGGCTGTCTTTGAGGGATTGGTCGATTTCAGCATAATTGGTGCCCTGGTCTCCCGCAAAGGGGTTCTTGGACGCAAAGAAAAACTCGATCGGCGACTGGTTGCTGCTGTGCACCTCCCAGAGACCAAAGAGACATAATCCTATTCGAGTCAATGCTACGTGGCACGTTGGGTTACTGTTAGGGCGCGAAGACACTTTCGAACTTGCGCCGCACTTGGCCCAGTGCAGCAATGCCTTATTTGTTCGTTTGTCTCTTCGACTGTTTCTTTCCTGCAGAAGCACCATCCGTCAATGGCACACCTACTCATTGGACCTCCCTCCTTTCGCTGGCCGGCAGCATGGGGCGCCCTGACGCGCCTTGCCGATTACTTTCCCCCTCCCAAAATCTGCCTCGCTGCCAGAATTCTGCCCTCCCCACGATTCTCCCTTTTGGTTTCTTGCAGATTTTGCCCTCGTCTTTTCCAGGTATTGGACGGAAAATCCGACATGTTGTGGGGGTCAAAATGGCTCAGCCTTATTGTCGCCATTCTTGCTTGATTAAACAGTATTCGGTCGCACGAGTCATATTCTGCTAGCTGCCCACCTTCATTTTCCTTCCGTTCGTCGATTCTGCCATACCATGGAACCTCGGCTTGAAAAACTACCCAAGACGCCACCGCGGCGTGAGGTCTTAGTCCTGGAGAGAGAAAAAGAACAAAGGATTCAGCCAAAACCTCGGCCTTATATACCGCGCGAGCTGCTCTACCACGCCATTTTCGACCATGAAGACGACGGTGCTTCTCCCCCCTTGACCGAAGACGACGATTGGGAGCTCTCTGCATTTGAAACTGAGAATCCTAATGGCAACGGCAAAGACCATGATACTATCCACGATGCCTCTACCGACGACGACCTTACTGATGATGAAAGCGATAAACCTGCCAACAATGACGCTACTCGCAGTAGCCCTGTCGAAGTTGACTGCGCTGAACCTCTCAATAACAACACTCTTCGTAATAACTCTACCGAGAGTGAATCCACCGACAAGGACCCTACCGACAAAGACCCTACCGACAAAGACCCTACCGACAAGGACCCTACCGACAAAGACCCTACCGACAAGGACCCTACCGACAAGGACCCTACCGACAATGAAACTACCGACAAAGACCCTACCGACAAGGACCCTACCGACAATGAAACTACCGACAAGGACCCTACCGACAAGGACCCTACCGACAAGGACCCTACCGACAAGGACCC